>NW_027458637.1:0-26625 GCF_050624435.1 Tenrec ecaudatus | reverse complement strand
CCCCCTGGGCGGGGGAGCCCCAGGCTTAGGGAGCCCCCGGGCGGGGGGAGCCCCAGGCTTAGGGTTCCCCCTGGGCGGGGGGAGCCCCAGGCTTAGGGAGCCCCCGGGCGGGGGGAGCCCCAGGCTTAGGGTTCCCCCTGGGCGGGGGGAGCCCCAGGCTTAGGGAGCCCCCGGGCGGGGGAGCCCCAGGCTTAGGGTTCCCCCTGGGCGGGGGGAGCCCCAGGCTTAGGGAGCCCCCGGGCGGGGGGAGCCCCAGGCTTAGGGTTCCCCCTGGGCGGGGGGAGCCCCAGGCTTAGGGAGCCCCCGGGCGGGGGGAGCCCCAGGCTTAGGGTTCCCCCTGGGCGGGGGGAGCCCCAGGCTTAGGGAGCCCCCGGGCGGGGGGAGCCCCAGGCTTAGGGTTCCCCCTGGGCGGGGGGAGCCCCAGGCTTAGGGAGCCCCCGGGCGGGGGGAGCCCCAGGCTTAGGGTTCCCCCTGGGCGGGGGGAGCCCCAGGCTTAGGGAGCCCCCGGGCGGGGGGAGCCCCAGGCTTAGGGTTCCCCCTGGCGAGCGGGGGGAGCCCCAGGCTTAGGGAGCCCCCGGGCGGGGGGAGCCCCAGGCTTAGGGTTCCCCCTGGGCGGGGGGAGCCCCAGGCTTAGGGAGCCCCCGGGCGGGGGGAGCCCCAGGCTTAGGGTTCCCCCTGGGCGGGGGGAGCCCCAGGCTTAGGGAGCCCCCGGGCGGGGGGAGCCCCAGGCTTAGGGTTCCCCCTGGGCGGGGGGAGCCCCAGGCTTAGGGAGCCCCCGGGCGGGGGGAGCCCCAGGCTTAGGGTTCCCCCTGGGCGGGGGGAGCCCCAGGCTTAGGGAGCCCCCGGGCGGGGGGAGCCCCAGGCTTAGGGTTCCCCCTGGGCGGGGGGAGCCCCAGGCTTAGGGAGCCCCCGGGCGGGGGGAGCCCCAGGCTTAGGGTTCCCCCTGGGCGGGGGGAGCCCCAGGCTTAGGGAGCCCCCGGGCGGGGGGAGCCCCAGGCTTAGGGTTCCCCCTGGGCGGGGGGAGCCCCAGGCTTAGGGAGCCCCCGGGCGGGGGGAGCCCCAGGCTTAGGGTTCCCCTGGGCGGGGGGAGCCCCAGGCTTTGGGAGCCCCGGGCGGGGGGAGCCCCAGGCTTAGGGTTCCCCCTGGGCGGGGGGAGCCCCAGGCTTTGGGAGCCCCCGGGCGGGGGGAGCCCCAGGCTTAGGGTTCCCCCTGGGCGGGGGGAGCCCCAGGCTTTGGGAGCCCCCGGGCGGGGGGAGCCCCAGGCTTAGGGTTCCCCCTGGGCGGGGGGAGCCCCAGGCTTTGGGAGCCCCCGGGCGGGGGGAGCCCCAGGCTTAGGGTTCCCCCTGGGCGGGGGGAGCCCCAGGCTTTGGGAGCCCCCGGGCGGGGGGAGCCCCAGGCTTAGGGTTCCCCCTGGGCGGGGGGAGCCCCAGGCTTTGGGAGCCCCCGGGCGGGGGGAGCCCCAGGCTTAGGGTTCCCCCTGGGCGGGGGGAGCCCCAGGCTTTGGGAGCCCCCGGGCGGGGGGAGCCCCAGGCTTAGGGTTCCCCCTGGGCGGGGGGAGCCCCAGGCTTTGGGAGCCCCCGGGCGGGGGGAGCCCCAGGCTTAGGGTTCCCCCTGGGCGGGGGGAGCCCCAGGCTTTGGGAGCCCCCGGGCGGGGGGAGCCCCAGGCTTAGGGTTCCCCCTGGGCGGGGGGAGCCCCAGGCTTTGGGAGCCCCCGGGCGGGGGGAGCCCCAGGCTTAGGGTTCCCCCTGGGCGGGGGGAGCCCCAGGCTTTGGGAGCCCCCGGGCGGGGGGAGCCCCAGGCTTAGGGTTCCCCCTGGGCGGGGGGAGCCCCAGGCTTTGGGAGCCCCCGGGCGGGGGGAGCCCCAGGCTTAGGGTTCCCCCTGGGCGGGGGGAGCCCCAGGCTTTGGGAGCCCCCGGGCGGGGGGAGCCCCAGGCTTAGGGTTCCCCCTGGGCGGGGGGAAGCCCCAGGCTTTGGGAGCCCCCGGGCGGGGGGAGCCCCAGGCTTAGGGTTCCCCCTGGGCGGGGGGAGCCCCAGGCTTTGGGAGCCCCCGGGCGGGGGGAGCCCCAGGCTTAGGGTTCCCCCTGGGCGGGGGGAGCCCCAGGCTTTGGGAGCCCCCGGGCGGGGGGAGCCCCAGGCTTAGGGTTCCCCCTGGGCGGGGGGAGCCCCAGGCTTAGGGAGCCCCCGGGCGGGGGGAGCCCCAGGCTTAGGGTTCCCCCTGGGCGGGGGGAGCCCCAGGCTTAGGGAGCCCCCGGGCGGGGGGAGCCCCAGGCTTAGGGTTCCCCCTGGGCGGGGGGAGCCCCAGGCTTAGGGAGCCCCCGGGCGGGGGGAGCCCCAGGCTTAGGGTTCCCCCTGGGCGGGGGGAGCCCCAGGCTTAGGGAGCCCCCGGGCGGGGGGAGCCCCAGGCTTAGGGTTCCCCCTGGGCGGGGGGAGCCCCAGGCTTAGGGAGCCCCCGGGCGGGGGGAGCCCCAGGCTTAGGGTTCCCCCTGGGCGGGGGGAGCCCCAGGCTTAGGGAGCCCCCGGGCGGGGGGAGCCCCAGGCTTAGGGTTCCCCCTGGGCGGGGGGAGCCCCAGGCTTAGGGAGCCCCCGGGCGGGGGGAGCCCCAGGCTTAGGGTTCCCCCTGGGCGGGGGGAGCCCCAGGCTTAGGGAGCCCCCGGGCGGGGGGAGCCCCAGGCTTAGGGTTCCCCCTGGGCGGGGGGAGCCCCAGGCTTAGGGAGCCCCCGGGCGGGGGGAGCCCCAGGCTTAGGGTTCCCCCTGGGCGGGGGGAGCCCCAGGCTTAGGGAGCCCCCGGGCGGGGGGAGCCCCAGGCTTAGGGTTCCCCCTGGGCGGGGGGAGCCCCAGGCTTAGGGAGCCCCCGGGCGGGGGGAGCCCCAGGCTTAGGGTTCCCCCTGGGCGGGGGGAGCCCCAGGCTTAGGGAGCCCCCGGGCGGGGGGAGCCCCAGGCTTAGGGTTCCCCCTGGGCGGGGGGAGCCCCAGGCTTAGGGAGCCCCCGGGCGGGGGGAGCCCCAGGCTTAGGGTTCCCCCTGGGCGGGGGGAGCCCCAGGCTTAGGGAGCCCCCGGGCGGGGGGAGCCCCAGGCTTAGGGTTCCCCCTGGGCGGGGGGAGCCCCAGGCTTAGGGAGCCCCCGGGCGGGGGGAGCCCCAGGCTTAGGGTTCCCCCTGGGCGGGGGGAGCCCCAGGCTTAGGGAGCCCCCGGGCGGGGGGAGCCCCAGGCTTAGGGTTCCCCCTGGGCGGGGGGAGCCCCAGGCTTAGGGAGCCCCCGGGCGGGGGGAGCCCCAGGCTTAGGGTTCCCCCTGGGCGGGGGGAGCCCCAGGCTTAGGGAGCCCCCGGGCGGGGGGAGCCCCAGGCTTAGGGTTCCCCCTGGGCGGGGGGAGCCCCAGGCTTAGGGAGCCCCCGGGCGGGGGGAGCCCCAGGCTTAGGGTTCCCCCTGGGCGGGGGGAGCCCCAGGCTTAGGGAGCCCCCGGGCGGGGGGAGCCCCAGGCTTAGGGTTCCCCCTGGGCGGGGGGAGCCCCAGGCTTAGGGAGCCCCCGGGCGGGGGGAGCCCCAGGCTTAGGGTTCCCCCTGGGCGGGGGGAGCCCCAGGCTTAGGGAGCCCCCGGGCGGGGGGAGCCCCAGGCTTAGGGTTCCCCCTGGGCGGGGGGAGCCCCAGGCTTAGGGAGCCCCCGGGCGGGGGGAGCCCCAGGCTTAGGGTTCCCCCTGGGCGGGGGGAGCCCCAGGCTTAGGGAGCCCCCGGGCGGGGGGAGCCCCAGGCTTAGGGTTCCCCCTGGGCGGGGGGAGCCCCAGGCTTAGGGAGCCCCCGGGCGGGGGGAGCCCCAGGCTTAGGGTTCCCCCTGGGCGGGGGGAGCCCCAGGCTTAGGGAGCCCCCGGGCGGGGGGAGCCCCAGGCTTAGGGTTCCCCCTGGGCGGGGGGAGCCCCAGGCTTAGGGAGCCCCCGGGCGGGGGGAGCCCCAGGCTTAGGGTTCCCCCTGGGCGGGGGGAGCCCCAGGCTTAGGGAGCCCCCGGGCGGGGGGAGCCCCAGGCTTAGGGTTCCCCCTGGGCGGGGGGAGCCCCAGGCTTAGGGAGCCCCCGGGCGGGGGGAGCCCCAGGCTTAGGGTTCCCCCTGGGCGGGGGGAGCCCCAGGCTTAGGGAGCCCCCGGGCGGGGGGAGCCCCAGGCTTAGGGTTCCCCCTGGGCGGGGGGAGCCCCAGGCTTAGGGAGCCCCCGGGCGGGGGGAGCCCCAGGCTTAGGGTTCCCCCTGGGCGGGGGGAGCCCCAGGCTTAGGGAGCCCCCGGGCGGGGGGAGCCCCAGGCTTAGGGTTCCCCCTGGGCGGGGGGAGCCCCAGGCTTAGGGAGCCCCCGGGCGGGGGGAGCCCCAGGCTTAGGGTTCCCCCTGGGCGGGGGGAGCCCCAGGCTTAGGGAGCCCCCGGGCGGGGGGAGCCCCAGGCTTAGGGTTCCCCCTGGGCGGGGGGAGCCCCAGGCTTAGGGAGCCCCCGGGCGGGGGGAGCCCCAGGCTTAGGGTTCCCCCTGGGCGGGGGGAGCCCCAGGCTTAGGGAGCCCCCGGGCGGGGGGAGCCCCAGGCTTAGGGTTCCCCCTGGGCGGGGGGAGCCCCAGGCTTAGGGAGCCCCCGGGCGGGGGGAGCCCCAGGCTTAGGGTTCCCCCTGGGCGGGGGGAGCCCCAGGCTTAGGGAGCCCCCGGGCGGGGGGAGCCCCAGGCTTAGGGTTCCCCCTGGGCGGGGGGAGCCCCAGGCTTAGGGAGCCCCCGGGCGGGGGGAGCCCCAGGCTTAGGGTTCCCCCTGGGCGGGGGGAGCCCCAGGCTTAGGGAGCCCCCGGGCGGGGGGAGCCCCAGGCTTAGGGTTCCCCCTGGGCGGGGGGAGCCCCAGGCTTAGGGAGCCCCCGGGCGGGGGGAGCCCCAGGCTTAGGGTTCCCCCTGGGCGGGGGGAGCCCCAGGCTTAGGGAGCCCCCGGGCGGGGGGAGCCCCAGGCTTAGGGTTCCCCCTGGGCGGGGGGAGCCCCAGGCTTAGGGAGCCCCCGGGCGGGGGGAGCCCCAGGCTTAGGGTTCCCCCTGGGCGGGGGGAGCCCCAGGCTTAGGGAGCCCCCGGGCGGGGGGAGCCCCAGGCTTAGGGTTCCCCCTGGGCGGGGGGAGCCCCAGGCTTAGGGAGCCCCCGGGCGGGGGGAGCCCCAGGCTTAGGGTTCCCCCTGGGCGGGGGGAGCCCCAGGCTTAGGGAGCCCCCGGGCGGGGGGAGCCCCAGGCTTAGGGTTCCCCCTGGGCGGGGGGAGCCCCAGGCTTAGGGAGCCCCCGGGCGGGGGGAGCCCCAGGCTTAGGGTTCCCCCTGGGCGGGGGGAGCCCCAGGCTTAGGGAGCCCCCGGGCGGGGGGAGCCCCAGGCTTAGGGTTCCCCCTGGGCGGGGGGAGCCCCAGGCTTAGGGAGCCCCCGGGCGGGGGGAGCCCCAGGCTTAGGGTTCCCCCTGGGCGGGGGGAGCCCCAGGCTTAGGGAGCCCCCGGGCGGGGGGAGCCCCAGGCTTAGGGTTCCCCCTGGGCGGGGGGAGCCCCAGGCTTAGGGAGCCCCCGGGCGGGGGGAGCCCCAGGCTTAGGGTTCCCCCTGGGCGGGGGGAGCCCCAGGCTTAGGGAGCCCCCGGGCGGGGGGAGCCCCAGGCTTAGGGTTCCCCCTGGGCGGGGGGAGCCCCAGGCTTAGGGAGCCCCCGGGCGGGGGGAGCCCCAGGCTTAGGGTTCCCCCTGGGCGGGGGGAGCCCCAGGCTTAGGGAGCCCCCGGGCGGGGGGAGCCCCAGGCTTAGGGTTCCCCCTGGGCGGGGGGAGCCCCAGGCTTAGGGAGCCCCCGGGCGGGGGGAGCCCCAGGCTTAGGGTTCCCCCTGGGCGGGGGGAGCCCCAGGCTTAGGGAGCCCCCGGGCGGGGGGAGCCCCAGGCTTAGGGTTCCCCCTGGGCGGGGGGAGCCCCAGGCTTAGGGAGCCCCCGGGCGGGGGGAGCCCCAGGCTTAGGGTTCCCCCTGGGCGGGGGGAGCCCCAGGCTTAGGGAGCCCCCGGGCGGGGGGAGCCCCAGGCTTAGGGTTCCCCCTGGGCGGGGGGAGCCCCAGGCTTAGGGAGCCCCCGGGCGGGGGGAGCCCCAGGCTTAGGGTTCCCCCTGGGCGGGGGGAGCCCCAGGCTTAGGGAGCCCCCGGGCGGGGGGAGCCCCAGGCTTAGGGTTCCCCCTGGGCGGGGGGAGCCCCAGGCTTAGGGAGCCCCCGGGCGGGGGGAGCCCCAGGCTTAGGGTTCCCCCTGGGCGGGGGGAGCCCCAGGCTTAGGGAGCCCCCGGGCGGGGGGAGCCCCAGGCTTAGGGTTCCCCCTGGGCGGGGGGAGCCCCAGGCTTAGGGAGCCCCCGGGCGGGGGGAGCCCCAGGCTTAGGGTTCCCCCTGGGCGGGGGGAGCCCCAGGCTTAGGGAGCCCCCGGGCGGGGGGAGCCCCAGGCTTAGGGTTCCCCCTGGGCGGGGGGAGCCCCAGGCTTAGGGAGCCCCCGGGCGGGGGGAGCCCCAGGCTTAGGGTTCCCCCTGGGCGGGGGGAGCCCCAGGCTTAGGGAGCCCCCGGGCGGGGGGAGCCCCAGGCTTAGGGTTCCCCCTGGGCGGGGGGAGCCCCAGGCTTAGGGAGCCCCCGGGCGGGGGGAGCCCCAGGCTTAGGGTTCCCCCTGGGCGGGGGGAGCCCCAGGCTTAGGGAGCCCCCGGGCGGGGGGAGCCCCAGGCTTAGGGTTCCCCCTGGGCGGGGGGAGCCCCAGGCTTAGGGAGCCCCCGGGCGGGGGGAGCCCCAGGCTTAGGGTTCCCCCTGGGCGGGGGGAGCCCCAGGCTTAGGGAGCCCCCGGGCGGGGGGAGCCCCAGGCTTAGGGTTCCCCCTGGGCGGGGGGAGCCCCAGGCTTAGGGAGCCCCCGGGCGGGGGGAGCCCCAGGCTTAGGGTTCCCCCTGGGGGGAGCCCTAGGCTTAGGGTTCCCCCCGGGCGGGGGGCGCCCGAGGCCTGGGGAGCCCCCAGCCCTGGGGAGCCCTAGGCTTAGGGTTCCCCCCGGGAGGGGGGAGCCCGAGGCCTGGGGAGCCCCCAGCCCTGGGGAGCCCTAGGCTTAGGGTTCCCCCCGGGAGGGGGGAGCCCGAGGCCTGGGGAGCCCCCAGCCCTGGGGAGCCCTAGGCTTAGGGTTCCCCCCGGGAGGGGGGAGCCCGAGGCCTGGGGAGCCCCCAGCCCTGGGGAGCCCTAGGCTTAGGGTTCCCCCCGGGAGGGGGGAGCCCGAGGCCTGGGGAGCCCCCAGCCCTGGGGAGCCCTAGGCTTAGGGTTCCCCCCGGGAGGGGGGAGCCCGAGGCCTGGGGAGCCCCCAGCCCTGGGGAGCCCTAGGCTTAGGGTTCCCCCCGGGAGGGGGGAGCCCGAGGCCTGGGGAGCCCCCAGCCCTGGGGAGCCCTAGGCTTAGGGTTCCCCCCGGGAGGGGGGAGCCCGAGGCCTGGGGAGCCCCCAGCCCTGGGGAGCCCTAGGCTTAGGGTTCCCCCCGGGAGGGGGGAGCCCGAGGCCTGGGGAGCCCCCAGCCCTGGGGAGCCCTAGGCTTAGGGTTCCCCCCGGGAGGGGGGAGCCCGAGGCCTGGGGAGCCCCCAGCCCTGGGGAGCCCTAGGCTTAGGGTTCCCCCCGGGAGGGGGGAGCCCGAGGCCTGGGGAGCCCCCAGCCCTGGGGAGCCCTAGGCTTAGGGTTCCCCCCGGGAGGGGGGAGCCCGAGGCCTGGGGAGCCCCCAGCCCTGGGGAGCCCTAGGCTTAGGGTTCCCCCCGGGAGGGGGGAGCCCGAGGCCTGGGGAGCCCCCAGCCCTGGGGAGCCCTAGGCTTAGGGTTCCCCCCGGGAGGGGGGAGCCCGAGGCCTGGGGAGCCCCCAGCCCTGGGGAGCCCTAGGCTTAGGGTTCCCCCCGGGAGGGGGGAGCCCGAGGCCTGGGGAGCCCCCAGCCCTGGGGAGCCCTAGGCTTAGGGTTCCCCCCGGGAGGGGGGAGCCCGAGGCCTGGGGAGCCCCCAGCCCTGGGGAGCCCTAGGCTTAGGGTTCCCCCCGGGAGGGGGGAGCCCGAGGCCTGGGGAGCCCCCAGCCCTGGGGAGCCCTAGGCTTAGGGTTCCCCCCGGGAGGGGGGAGCCCGAGGCCTGGGGAGCCCCCAGCCCTGGGGAGCCCTAGGCTTAGGGTTCCCCCCGGGAGGGGGGAGCCCGAGGCCTGGGGAGCCCCCAGCCCTGGGGAGCCCTAGGCTTAGGGTTCCCCCCGGGAGGGGGGAGCCCGAGGCCTGGGGAGCCCCCAGCCCTGGGGAGCCCTAGGCTTAGGGTTCCCCCCGGGAGGGGGGAGCCCGAGGCCTGGGGAGCCCCCAGCCCTGGGGAGCCCTAGGCTTAGGGTTCCCCCCGGGAGGGGGGAGCCCGAGGCCTGGGGAGCCCCCAGCCCTGGGGAGCCCTAGGCTTAGGGTTCCCCCCGGGAGGGGGGAGCCCGAGGCCTGGGGAGCCCCCAGCCCTGGGGAGCCCTAGGCTTAGGGTTCCCCCCGGGAGGGGGGAGCCCGAGGCCTGGGGAGCCCCCAGCCCTGGGGAGCCCTAGGCTTAGGGTTCCCCCCGGGAGGGGGGAGCCCGAGGCCTGGGGAGCCCCCAGCCCTGGGGAGCCCTAGGCTTAGGGTTCCCCCCGGGAGGGGGGAGCCCGAGGCCTGGGGAGCCCCCAGCCCTGGGGAGCCCTAGGCTTAGGGTTCCCCCCGGGAGGGGGGAGCCCGAGGCCTGGGGAGCCCCCAGCCCTGGGGAGCCCCCAGCCCTGGGGAGCCCTAGGCTTAGGGTTCCCCCCGGGAGGGGGGAGCCCGAGGCCTGGGGAGCCCCCAGCCCTGGGGAGCCCTAGGCTTAGGGTTCCCCCCGGGAGGGGGGAGCCCGAGGCCTGGGGAGCCCCCAGCCCTGGGGAGCCCTAGGCTTAGGGTTCCCCCCGGGAGGGGGGAGCCCGAGGCCTGGGGAGCCCCCAGCCCTGGGGAGCCCTAGGCTTAGGGTTCCCCCCGGGAGGGGGGAGCCCGAGGCCTGGGGAGCCCCCAGCCCTGGGGAGCCCTAGGCTTAGGGTTCCCCCCGGGAGGGGGGAGCCCGAGGCCTGGGGAGCCCCCAGCCCTGGGGAGCCCTAGGCTTAGGGTTCCCCCCGGGAGGGGGGAGCCCGAGGCCTGGGGAGCCCCCAGCCCTGGGGAGCCCTAGGCTTAGGGTTCCCCCCGGGAGGGGGGAGCCCGAGGCCTGGGGAGCCCCCAGCCCTGGGGAGCCCTAGGCTTAGGGTTCCCCCCGGGAGGGGGGAGCCCGAGGCCTGGGGAGCCCCCAGCCCTGGGGAGCCCTAGGCTTAGGGTTCCCCCCGGGAGGGGGGAGCCCGAGGCCTGGGGAGCCCCCAGCCCTGGGGAGCCCTAGGCTTAGGGTTCCCCCCGGGAGGGGGGAGCCCGAGGCCTGGGGAGCCCCCAGCCCTGGGGAGCCCTAGGCTTAGGGTTCCCCCCGGGAGGGGGGAGCCCGAGGCCTGGGGAGCCCCCAGCCCTGGGGAGCCCTAGGCTTAGGGTTCCCCCCGGGAGGGGGGAGCCCGAGGCCTGGGGAGCCCCCAGCCCTGGGGAGCCCTAGGCTTAGGGTTCCCCCCGGGAGGGGGGAGCCCGAGGCCTGGGGAGCCCCCAGCCCTGGGGAGCCCTAGGCTTAGGGTTCCCCCCGGGAGGGGGGAGCCCGAGGCCTGGGGAGCCCCCAGCCCTGGGGAGCCCTAGGCTTAGGGTTCCCCCCGGGAGGGGGGAGCCCGAGGCCTGGGGAGCCCCCAGCCCTGGGGAGCCCTAGGCTTAGGGTTCCCCCCGGGAGGGGGGAGCCCGAGGCCTGGGGAGCCCCCAGCCCTGGGGAGCCCTAGGCTTAGGGTTCCCCCCGGGAGGGGGGAGCCCGAGGCCTGGGGAGCCCCCAGCCCTGGGGAGCCCTAGGCTTAGGGTTCCCCCCGGGAGGGGGGAGCCCGAGGCCTGGGGAGCCCCCAGCCCTGGGGAGCCCTAGGCTTAGGGTTCCCCCCGGGAGGGGGGAGCCCGAGGCCTGGGGAGCCCCCAGCCCTGGGGAGCCCTAGGCTTAGGGTTCCCCCCGGGAGGGGGGAGCCCGAGGCCTGGGGAGCCCCCAGCCCTGGGGAGCCCTAGGCTTAGGGTTCCCCCCGGGAGGGGGGAGCCCGAGGCCTGGGGAGCCCCCAGCCCTGGGGAGCCCTAGGCTTAGGGTTCCCCCCGGGAGGGGGGAGCCCGAGGCCTGGGGAGCCCCCAGCCCTGGGGAGCCCTAGGCTTAGGGTTCCCCCCGGGAGGGGGGAGCCCGAGGCCTGGGGAGCCCCCAGCCCTGGGGAGCCCTAGGCTTAGGGTTCCCCCCGGGAGGGGGGAGCCCGAGGCCTGGGGAGCCCCCAGCCCTGGGGAGCCCTAGGCTTAGGGTTCCCCCCGGGAGGGGGGAGCCCGAGGCCTGGGGAGCCCCCAGCCCTGGGGAGCCCTAGGCTTAGGGTTCCCCCCGCGAGGGGGGAGCCCGAGGCCTGGGGAGCCCCCAGCCCTGGGGAGCCCTAGGCTTAGGGTTCCCCCCGGGAGGGGGGAGCCCGAGGCCTGGGGAGCCCCCAGCCCTGGGGAGCCCTAGGCTTAGGGTTCCCCCCGGGAGGGGGGAGCCCGAGGCCTGGGGAGCCCCCAGCCCTGGGGAGCCCTAGGCTTAGGGTTCCCCCCGGGAGGGGGGAGCCCGAGGCCTGGGGAGCCCCCAGCCCTGGGGAGCCCTAGGCTTAGGGTTCCCCCCGGGAGGGGGGAGCCCGAGGCCTGGGGAGCCCCCAGCCCTGGGGAGCCCTAGGCTTAGGGTTCCCCCCGGGAGGGGGGAGCCCGAGGCCTGGGGAGCCCCCAGCCCTGGGGAGCCCTAGGCTTAGGGTTCCCCCCGGGAGGGGGGAGCCCGAGGCCTGGGGAGCCCCCAGCCCTGGGGAGCCCTAGGCTTAGGGTTCCCCCCGGGAGGGGGGAGCCCGAGGCCTGGGGAGCCCCCAGCCCTGGGGAGCCCTAGGCTTAGGGTTCCCCCCGGGAGGGGGGAGCCCGAGGCCTGGGGAGCCCCCAGCCCTGGGGAGCCCTAGGCTTAGGGTTCCCCCCGGGAGGGGGGAGCCCGAGGCCTGGGGAGCCCCCAGCCCTGGGGAGCCCTAGGCTTAGGGTTCCCCCCGGGAGGGGGGAGCCCGAGGCCTGGGGAGCCCCCAGCCCTGGGGAGCCCTAGGCTTAGGGTTCCCCCCGGGAGGGGGGAGCCCGAGGCCTGGGGAGCCCCCAGCCCTGGGGAGCCCTAGGCTTAGGGTTCCCCCCGGGAGGGGGGAGCCCGAGGCCTGGGGAGCCCCCAGCCCTGGGGAGCCCTAGGCTTAGGGTTCCCCCCGGGAGGGGGGAGCCCGAGGCCTGGGGAGCCCCCAGCCCTGGGGAGCCCTAGGCTTAGGGTTCCCCCCGGGAGGGGGGAGCCCGAGGCCTGGGGAGCCCCCAGCCCTGGGGAGCCCTAGGCTTAGGGTTCCCCCCGGGAGGGGGGAGCCCGAGGCCTGGGGAGCCCCCAGCCCTGGGGAGCCCTAGGCTTAGGGTTCCCCCCGGGAGGGGGGAGCCCGAGGCCTGGGGAGCCCCCAGCCCTGGGGAGCCCTAGGCTTAGGGTTCCCCCCGGGAGGGGGGAGCCCGAGGCCTGGGGAGCCCCCAGCCCTGGGGAGCCCTAGGCTTAGGGTTCCCCCCGGGAGGGGGGAGCCCGAGGCCTGGGGAGCCCCCAGCCCTGGGGAGCCCTAGGCTTAGGGTTCCCCCCGGGAGGGGGGAGCCCGAGGCCTGGGGAGCCCCCAGCCCTGGGGAGCCCTAGGCTTAGGGTTCCCCCCGGGAGGGGGGAGCCCGAGGCCTGGGGAGCCCCCAGCCCTGGGGAGCCCTAGGCTTAGGGTTCCCCCCGGGAGGGGGGAGCCCGAGGCCTGGGGAGCCCCCAGCCCTGGGGAGCCCTAGGCTTAGGGTTCCCCCCGGGAGGGGGGAGCCCGAGGCCTGGGGAGCCCCCAGCCCTGGGGAGCCCTAGGCTTAGGGTTCCCCCCGGGAGGGGGGAGCCCGAGGCCTGGGGAGCCCCCAGCCCTGGGGAGCCCTAGGCTTAGGGTTCCCCCCGGGAGGGGGGAGCCCGAGGCCTGGGGAGCCCCCAGCCCTGGGGAGCCCTAGGCTTAGGGTTCCCCCCGGGAGGGGGGAGCCCGAGGCCTGGGGAGCCCCCAGCCCTGGGGAGCCCTAGGCTTAGGGTTCCCCCCGGGAGGGGGGAGCCCGAGGCCTGGGGAGCCCCCAGCCCTGGGGAGCCCTAGGCTTAGGGTTCCCCCCGGGAGGGGGGAGCCCGAGGCCTGGGGAGCCCCCAGCCCTGGGGAGCCCTAGGCTTAGGGCTCCCCCGGGGAGGGGGGAGCCCTAGGCCTAGGGAGCCCCAGCCCTGGGGAGCCCTAGGCTTAGGGTTCCCCCTGGGAGGGGGGAGCCCTAGGCCTAGGGAGCCCCCGGGAGGGGAGCCCTAGGCCTAGGGAGCCCCCGCCCTGGGGAGCCCTAGGCTTAGGGTTCCCCCCTGGGAGGGGGGAGCCCTAGGCCTAGGGAGCCCCCGCCCTGGGGAGTCCTAGGCTTAGGGTTCCCCCCCTGGAGGGGGGAGCCCTAGGCCTAGGAAGCCCCCGCCCTGGGGAGCCCTAGGCTTAGGGTTCCCCCCCGGGAGGGGGGAGCCCTAGGCCTAGGGAGCCCCCGCCCTGGGGAGCCCTAGGCTTAGGGTTCCCCCCCGGGAGGGGGGAGCCCTAGGCCTGGGGAGCCCCCGCCCTGGGGAGCCCTAGGCTTAGGGTTCCCCCCGGGAGGGGGGAGCCCTAGGCCTGGGGAGCCCCCAGCCCTGGGGAGCCCTAGGCTTAGGGTTCCCCCCGGGAGGGGGGAGCCCTAGGCCTGGGGAGCCCCCAGCCCTGGGGAGCCCTAGGCTTAGGGTTCCCCCCGGGAGGGGGGAGCCCGAGGCCTGGGGAGCCCCCAGCCCTGGGGAGCCCTAGGCTTAGGGTTCCCCCCGGGAGGGGGGAGCCCGAGGCCTGGGGAGCCCCCAGCC
Organism: Tenrec ecaudatus; assembly: GCF_050624435.1. NCBI lineage: Eukaryota > Metazoa > Chordata > Mammalia > Afrosoricida > Tenrecidae > Tenrec > Tenrec ecaudatus. Next base: position 13,642 of record NW_027458637.1, on the reverse strand, counting down.
CAGGGGAGCCCTAGGCTTAGGGTTCCCCCCGGGAGGGGGGAGCCCGAGGCCTGGGGAGCCCCCAGCCCTGGGGAGCCCTAGGCTTAGGGTTCCCCCCGGGAGGGGGGAGCCCGAGGCCTGGGGAGCCCCCAGCCCTGGGGAGCCCTAGGCTTAGGGTTCCCCCCGGGAGGGGGGAGCCCGAGGCCTGGGGAGCCCCCAGCCCTGGGGAGCCCTAGGCTTAGGGTTCCCCCCGGGAGGGGGGAGCCCGAGGCCTGGGGAGCCCCCAGCCCTGGGGAGCCCTAGGCTTAGGGTTCCCCCCGGGAGGGGGGAGCCCGAGGCCTGGGGAGCCCCCAGCCCTGGGGAGCCCTAGGCTTAGGGTTCCCCCCGGGAGGGGGGAGCCCGAGGCCTGGGGAGCCCCCAGCCCTGGGGAGCCCTAGGCTTAGGGTTCCCCCCGGGAGGGGGGAGCCCGAGGCCTGGGGAGCCCCCAGCCCTGGGGAGCCCTAGGCTTAGGGTTCCCCCCGGGAGGGGGGAGCCCGAGGCCTGGGGAGCCCCCAGCCCTGGGGAGCCCTAGGCTTAGGGTTCCCCCCGGGAGGGGGGAGCCCGAGGCCTGGGGAGCCCCCAGCCCTGGGGAGCCCTAGGCTTAGGGTTCCCCCCGGGAGGGGGGAGCCCGAGGCCTGGGGAGCCCCCAGCCCTGGGGAGCCCTAGGCTTAGGGTTCCCCCCGGGAGGGGGGAGCCCGAGGCCTGGGGAGCCCCCAGCCCTGGGGAGCCCTAGGCTTAGGGTTCCCCCCGGGAGGGGGGAGCCCGAGGCCTGGGGAGCCCCCAGCCCAGGGGAGCCCTAGGCTTAGGGTTCCCCCCGGGAGGGGGGAGCCCGAGGCCTGGGGAGCCCCCAGCCCAGGGGAGCCCTAGGCTTAGGGTTCCCCCCGGGAGGGGGGAGCCCGAGGCCTGGGGAGCCCCCAGCCCTGGGGAGCCCTAGGCTTAGGGTTCCCCCCGGGAGGGGGGAGCCCGAGGCCTGGGGAGCCCCCAGCCCTGGGGAGCCCTAGGCTTAGGGTTCCCCCCGGGAGGGGGGAGCCCGAGGCCTGGGGAGCCCCCAGCCCTGGGGAGCCCTAGGCTTAGGGTTCCCCCCGGGAGGGGGGAGCCCGAGGCCTGGGGAGCCCCCAGCCCTGGGGAGCCCTAGGCTTAGGGTTCCCCCCGGGAGGGGGGAGCCCGAGGCCTGGGGAGCCCCCAGCCCTGGGGAGCCCTAGGCTTAGGGTTCCCCCCGGGAGGGGGGAGCCCGAGGCCTGGGGAGCCCCCAGCCCTGGGGAGCCCTAGGCTTAGGGTTCCCCCCGGGAGGGGGGAGCCCGAGGCCTGGGGAGCCCCCAGCCCTGGGGAGCCCTAGGCTTAGGGTTCCCCCCGGGAGGGGGGAGCCCGAGGCCTGGGGAGCCCCCAGCCCTGGGGAGCCCTAGGCTTAGGGTTCCCCCCGGGAGGGGGGAGCCCGAGGCCTGGGGAGCCCCCAGCCCTGGGGAGCCCTAGGCTTAGGGTTCCCCCCGGGAGGGGGGAGCCCGAGGCCTGGGGAGCCCCCAGCCCTGGGGAGCCCTAGGCTTAGGGTTCCCCCCGGGAGGGGGGAGCCCGAGGCCTGGGGAGCCCCCAGCCCTGGGGAGCCCTAGGCTTAGGGTTCCCCCCGGGAGGGGGGAGCCCGAGGCCTGGGGAGCCCCCAGCCCTGGGGAGCCCTAGGCTTAGGGTTCCCCCCGGGAGGGGGGAGCCCGAGGCCTGGGGAGCCCCCAGCCCTGGGGAGCCCTAGGCTTAGGGTTCCCCCCGGGAGGGGGGAGCCCGAGGCCTGGGGAGCCCCCAGCCCTGGGGAGCCCTAGGCTTAGGGTTCCCCCCGGGAGGGGGGAGCCCGAGGCCTGGGGAGCCCCCAGCCCTGGGGAGCCCTAGGCTTAGGGTTCCCCCCGGGAGGGGGGAGCCCGAGGCCTGGGGAGCCCCCAGCCCTGGGGAGCCCTAGGCTTAGGGTTCCCCCCGGGAGGGGGGAGCCCGAGGCCTGGGGAGCCCCCAGCCCTGGGGAGCCCTAGGCTTAGGGTTCCCCCCGGGAGGGGGGAGCCCGAGGCCTGGGGAGCCCCCAGCCCTGGGGAGCCCTAGGCTTAGGGTTCCCCCCGGGAGGGGGGAGCCCGAGGCCTGGGGAGCCCCCAGCCCTGGGGAGCCCTAGGCTTAGGGTTCCCCCCGGGAGGGGGGAGCCCGAGGCCTGGGGAGCCCCCAGCCCTGGGGAGCCCTAGGCTTAGGGTTCCCCCCGGGAGGGGGGAGCCCGAGGCCTGGGGAGCCCCCAGCCCTGGGGAGCCCTAGGCTTAGGGTTCCCCCCGGGAGGGGGGAGCCCGAGGCCTGGGGAGCCCCCAGCCCTGGGGAGCCCTAGGCTTAGGGTTCCCCCCGGGAGGGGGGAGCCCGAGGCCTGGGGAGCCCCCAGCCCTGGGGAGCCCTAGGCTTAGGGTTCCCCCCGGGAGGGGGGAGCCCGAGGCCTGGGGAGCCCCCAGCCCTGGGGAGCCCTAGGCTTAGGGTTCCCCCCGGGAGGGGGGAGCCCGAGGCCTGGGGAGCCCCCAGCCCTGGGGAGCCCTAGGCTTAGGGTTCCCCCCGGGAGGGGGGAGCCCGAGGCCTGGGGAGCCCCCAGCCCTGGGGAGCCCTAGGCTTAGGGTTCCCCCCGGGAGGGGGGAGCCCGAGGCCTGGGGAGCCCCCAGCCCTGGGGAGCCCTAGGCTTAGGGTTCCCCCCGGGAGGGGGGAGCCCGAGGCCTGGGGAGCCCCCAGCCCTGGGGAGCCCTAGGCTTAGGGTTCCCCCCGGGAGGGGGGAGCCCGAGGCCTGGGGAGCCCCCAGCCCTGGGGAGCCCTAGGCTTAGGGTTCCCCCCGGGAGGGGGGAGCCCGAGGCCTGGGGAGCCCCCAGCCCTGGGGAGCCCTAGGCTTAGGGTTCCCCCCGGGAGGGGGGAGCCCGAGGCCTGGGGAGCCCCCAGCCCTGGGGAGCCCTAGGCTTAGGGTTCCCCCCGGGAGGGGGGAGCCCGAGGCCTGGGGAGCCCCCAGCCCTGGGGAGCCCTAGGCTTAGGGTTCCCCCCGGGAGGGGGGAGCCCGAGGCCTGGGGAGCCCCCAGCCCTGGGGAGCCCTAGGCTTAGGGTTCCCCCCGGGAGGGGGGAGCCCGAGGCCTGGGGAGCCCCCAGCCCTGGGGAGCCCTAGGCTTAGGGTTCCCCCCGGGAGGGGGGAGCCCGAGGCCTGGGGAGCCCCCAGCCCTGGGGAGCCCTAGGCTTAGGGTTCCCCCCGGGAGGGGGGAGCCCGAGGCCTGGGGAGCCCCCAGCCCTGGGGAGCCCTAGGCTTAGGGTTCCCCCCGGGAGGGGGGAGCCCGAGGCCTGGGGAGCCCCCAGCCCTGGGGAGCCCTAGGCTTAGGGTTCCCCCCGGGAGGGGGGAGCCCGAGGCCTGGGGAGCCCCCAGCCCTGGGGAGCCCTAGGCTTAGGGTTCCCCCCGGGAGGGGGGAGCCCGAGGCCTGGGGAGCCCCCAGCCCTGGGGAGCCCTAGGCTTAGGGTTCCCCCCGGGAGGGGGGAGCCCGAGGCCTGGGGAGCCCCCAGCCCTGGGGAGCCCTAGGCTTAGGGTTCCCCCCGGGAGGGGGGAGCCCGAGGCCTGGGGAGCCCCCAGCCCTGGGGAGCCCTAGGCTTAGGGTTCCCCCCGGGAGGGGGGAGCCCGAGGCCTGGGGAGCCCCCAGCCCTGGGGAGCCCTAGGCTTAGGGTTCCCCCCGGGAGGGGGGAGCCCGAGGCCTGGGGAGCCCCCAGCCCTGGGGAGCCCTAGGCTTAGGGTTCCCCCCGGGAGGGGGGAGCCCGAGGCCTGGGGAGCCCCCAGCCCTGGGGAGCCCTAGGCTTAGGGTTCCCCCCGGGAGGGGGGAGCCCGAGGCCTGGGGAGCCCCCAGCCCTGGGGAGCCCTAGGCTTAGGGTTCCCCCCGGGAGGGGGGAGCCCGAGGCCTGGGGAGCCCCCAGCCCTGGGGAGCCCTAGGCTTAGGGTTCCCCCCGGGAGGGGGGAGCCCGAGGCCTGGGGAGCCCCCAGCCCTGGGGAGCCCTAGGCTTAGGGTTCCCCCCGGGAGGGGGGAGCCCGAGGCCTGGGGAGCCCCCAGCCCTGGGGAGCCCTAGGCTTAGGGTTCCCCCCGGGAGGGGGGAGCCCGAGGCCTGGGGAGCCCCCAGCCCTGGGGAGCCCTAGGCTTAGGGTTCCCCCCGGGAGGGGGGAGCCCGAGGCCTGGGGAGCCCCCAGCCCTGGGGAGCCCAAGGCTTAGGGCTCCCCCCGGGAGGGGGGAGCCCGAGGCCTGGGGAGCCCCCAGCCCTGGGGAGCCCTAGGCTTAGGGCTCCCCCCGGGAGGGGGGAGCCCGAGGCCTGGGGAGCCCCCAGCCCTGGGGAGCCCTAGGCTTAGGGCTCCCCCCGGGAGGGGGGAGCCCGAGGCCTGGGGAGCCCCCAGCCCTGGGGAGCCCTAGGCTTAGGGTTCCCCCCGGGAGGGGGGAGCCCGAGGCCTGGGGAGCCCCCAGCCCTGGGGAGCCCTAGGCTTAGGGATCCCTCCGGGAGGGGGGAGCCCTAGGCCTGGGGAGCCCCAGCCCTGGGGAGCCCTAGGCTTAGGGTTCCCCCCGGGAGGGGGGAGTCCTAGGCCTAGGGAGCCCCCGGGAGGGGAGCCCTAGGCTTAGGGTTCCCCCCGGGAGGGGGGAGCCCTAGGCCTAGGGAGCCCCCGCCCTGGGGAGCCCTAGGCTTAGGGTTCCCCCCCGGGAGGGGGGAGCCCTAGGCCTAGGGAGCCCCCGCCCTGGGGAGCCCTAGGCTTAGGGTTCCCCCCCGGGAGGGGGGAGCCCTAGGCCTAGGGAGCCCCCGCCCTGGGGAGCCCTAGGCTTAGGGTTCCCCCCCGGGAGGGGGGAGCCCTAGGCCTAGGGAGCCCCCGCCCTGGGGAGCCCTAGGCTTAGGGTTCCCCCCCGGGAGGGGGGAGCCCTAGGCCTAGGGAGCCCCCGCCCTGGGGAGCCCTAGGCTTAGGGTTCCCCCCCGGGAGGGGGGAGCCCTAGGCCTAGGGAGCCCCCGCCCTGGGGAGCCCTAGGCTTAGGGTTCCCCCCCGGGAGGGGGGAGCCCTAGGCCTAGGGAGCCCCCGCCCTGGGGAGCCCTAGGCTTAGGGTTCCCCCCCGGGAGGGGGGAGCCCTAGGCCTGGGGAGCCCCCGCCCTGGGGAGCCCTAGGCTTAGGGTTCCCCCCCGGGAGGGGGGAGCCCTAGGCCTGGGGAGCCCCCGCCCTGGGGAGCCCTAGGCTTAGGGTTCCCCCCGGGAGGGGGGAGCCCGAGGCCTGGGGAGCCCCCGCCCTGGGGAGCCCTAGGCTTAGGGTTCCCCCCGGGAGGGGGGAGCCCGAGGCCTGGGGAGCCCCCAGCCCTGGGGAGCCCTAGGCTTAGGGTTCCCCCCGGGAGGGGGGAGCCCGAGGCCTGGGGAGCCCCCAGCCCTGGGGAGCCCTAGGCTTAGGGTTCCCCCCGGGAGGGGGGAGCCCGAGGCCTGGGGAGCCCCCAGCCCTGGGGAGCCCTAGGCTTAGGGTTCCCCCCGGGAGGGGGGAGCCCGAGGCCTGGGGAGCCCCCAGCCCTGGGGAGCCCTAGGCTTAGGGTTCCCCCCGGGAGGGGGGAGCCCGAGGCCTGGGGAGCCCCCAGCCCTGGGGAGCCCTAGGCTTAGGGTTCCCCCCGGGAGGGGGGAGCCCGAGGCCTGGGGAGCCCCCAGCCCTGGGGAGCCCTAGGCTTAGGGTTCCCCCCGGGAGGGGGGAGCCCGAGGCCTGGGGAGCCCCCAGCCCTGGGGAGCCCTAGGCTTAGGGTTCCCCCCGGGAGGGGGGAGCCCGAGGCCTGGGGAGCCCCCAGCCCTGGGGAGCCCTAGGCTTAGGGTTCCCCCCGGGAGGGGGGAGCCCGAGGCCTGGGGAGCCCCCAGCCCTGGGGAGCCCTAGGCTTAGGGTTCCCCCCGGGAGGGGGGAGCCCGAGGCCTGGGGAGCCCCCAGCCCTGGGGAGCCCTAGGCTTAGGGTTCCCCCCGGGAGGGGGGAGCCCGAGGCCTGGGGAGCCCCCAGCCCTGGGGAGCCCTAGGCTTAGGGTTCCCCCCGGGAGGGGGGAGCCCGAGGCCTGGGGAGCCCCCAGCCCTGGGGAGCCCTAGGCTTAGGGTTCCCCCCGGGAGGGGGGAGCCCGAGGCCTGGGGAGCCCCCAGCCCTGGGGAGCCCTAGGCTTAGGGTTCCCCCCGGGAGGGGGGAGCCCGAGGCCTGGGGAGCCCCCAGCCCTGGGGAGCCCTAGGCTTAGGGTTCCCCCCGGGAGGGGGGAGCCCGAGGCCTGGGGAGCCCCCAGCCCTGGGGAGCCCTAGGCTTAGGGTTCCCCCCGGGAGGGGGGAGCCCGAGGCCTGGGGAGCCCCCAGCCCTGGGGAGCCCTAGGCTTAGGGTTCCCCCCGGGAGGGGGGAGCCCGAGGCCTGGGGAGCCCCCAGCCCTGGGGAGCCCTAGGCTTAGGGTTCCCCCCGGGAGGGGGGAGCCCGAGGCCTGGGGAGCCCCCAGCCCTGGGGAGCCCTAGGCTTAGGGTTCCCCCCGGGAGGGGGGAGCCCGAGGCCTGGGGAGCCCCCAGCCCTGGGGAGCCCTAGGCTTAGGGTTCCCCCCGGGAGGGGGGAGCCCGAGGCCTGGGGAGCCCCCAGCCCTGGGGAGCCCTAGGCTTAGGGTTCCCCCCGGGAGGGGGGAGCCCGAGGCCTGGGGAGCCCCCAGCCCTGGGGAGCCCTAGGCTTAGGGTTCCCCCCGGGAGGGGGGAGCCCGAGGCCTGGGGAGCCCCCAGCCCTGGGGAGCCCTAGGCTTAGGGTTCCCCCCGGGAGGGGGGAGCCCGAGGCCTGGGGAGCCCCCAGCCCTGGGGAGCCCTAGGCTTAGGGTTCCCCCCGGGAGGGGGGAGCCCGAGGCCTGGGGAGCCCCCAGCCCTGGGGAGCCCTAGGCTTAGGGTTCCCCCCGGGAGGGGGGAGCCCGAGGCCTGGGGAGCCCCCAGCCCTGGGGAGCCCTAGGCTTAGGGTTCCCCCCGGGAGGGGGGAGCCCGAGGCCTGGGGAGCCCCCAGCCCTGGGGAGCCCTAGGCTTAGGGTTCCCCCCGGGAGGGGGGAGCCCGAGGCCTGGGGAGCCCCCAGCCCTGGGGAGCCCTAGGCTTAGGGTTCCCCCCGGGAGGGGGGAGCCCGAGGCCTGGGGAGCCCCCAGCCCTGGGGAGCCCTAGGCTTAGGGTTCCCCCCGGGAGGGGGGAGCCCGAGGCCTGGGGAGCCCCCAGCCCTGGGGAGCCCTAGGCTTAGGGTTCCCCCCGGGAGGGGGGAGCCCGAGGCCTGGGGAGCCCCCAGCCCTGGGGAGCCCTTGGCTTAGGGTTCCCCCCGGGAGGGGGGAGCCCGAGGCCTGGGGAGCCCCCAGCCCTGGGGAGCCCTAGGCTTAGGGTTCCCCCCGGGAGGGGGGAGCCCGAGGCCTGGGGAGCCCCCAGCCCTGGGGAGCCCTAGGCTTAGGGCTCCCCCGGGGAGGGGGGAGCCCTAGGCCTAGGGAGCCCCAGCCCTGGGGAGCCCTAGGCTTAGGGTTCCCCCTGGGAGGGGGGAGCCCTAGGCCTAGGGAGCCCCCGGGAGGGGAGCCCTAGGCCTAGGGAGCCCCCGCCCTGGGGAGCCCTAGGCTTAGGGTTCCCCCCCGGGAGGGGGGAGCCCTAGGCCTAGGGAGCCCCCGCCCTGGGGAGCCCTAGGCTTAGGGTTCCCCCCCGGGAGGGGGGAGCCCTAGGCCTAGGGAGCCCCCGCCCTGGGGAGCCCTAGGCTTAGGGTTCCCCCCCGGGAGGGGGGAGCCCTAGGCCTGGGGAGCCCCCGCCCTGGGGAGCCCTAGGCTTAGGGTTCCCCCCGGGAGGGGGGAGCCCTAGGCCTGGGGAGCCCCCAGCCCTGGGGAGCCCTAGGCTTAGGGTTCCCCCCGGGAGGGGGGAGCCCGAGGCCTGGGGAGCCCCCAGCCCTGGGGAGCCCTAGGCTTAGGGTTCCCCCCGGGAGGGGGGAGCCCGAGGCCTGGGGAGCCCCCAGCCCTGGGGAGCCCTAGGCTTAGGGTTCCCCCCGGGAGGGGGGAGCCCGAGGCCTGGGGAGCCCCCAGCCCTGGGGAGCCCTAGGCTTAGGGTTCCCCCCGGGAGGGGGGAGCCCGAGGCCTGGGGAGCCCCCAGCCCAGGGGAGCCCTAGGCTTAGGGTTCCCCCCGGGAGGGGGGAGCCCGAGGCCTGGGGAGCCCCCAGCCCTGGGGAGCCCTAGGCTTAGGGTTCCCCCCGGGAGGGGGGAGCCCGAGGCCTGGGGAGCCCCCAGCCCTGGGGAGCCCTAGGCTTAGGGTTCCCCCCGGGAGGGGGGAGCCCGAGGCCTGGGGAGCCCCCAGCCCTGGGGAGCCCTAGGCTTAGGGTTCCCCCCGGGAGGGGGGAGCCCGAGGCCTGGGGAGCCCCCAGCCCTGGGGAGCCCTAGGCTTAGGGTTCCCCCGGGAGGGGGGAGCCGAGGCCTGGGGAGCCCCCAGCCCTGGGGAGCCCTAGGCTTAGGGTTCCCCCCGGGAGGGGGGAGCCCGAGGCCTGGGGAGCCCCCAGCCCTGGGGAGCCCTAGGCTTAGGGTTCCCCCCGGGAGGGGGGAGCCCGAGGCCTGGGGAGCCCCCAGCCTGGGGAGCCCTAGGCTTAGGGTTCCCCCCGGAGGGGGGAGCCCGAGGCCTGGGGAGCCCCCAGCCCTGGGGAGCCCTAGGCTTAGGGTTCCCCCCGGGAGGGGGGAGCCCGAGGCCTGGGAGCCCCCAGCCCAGGGGAGCCCTAGGCTTAGGGTTCCCCCGGGAGGGGGGAGCCCGAGGCCTGGGGAGCCCCCAGCCCAGGGGAGCCCTAGGCTTAGGGTTCCCCCCGGGAGGGGGAGCCCGAGGCCTGGGGAGCCCCCAGCCCAGGGGAGCCCTAGGCTTAGGGTTCCCCCCGGGAGGGGGAGCCCGAGGCCTGGGAGCCCCCAGCCCAGGGGAGCCCTAGGCTTAGGGTTCCCCCCGGGAGGGGGAGCCCGAGGCCTGGGAGCCCCAGCCCAGGGGAGCCCTAGGCTTAGGGTTCCCCCCGGGAGGGGGGAGCCCGAGGCCTGGGGAGCCCCCAGCCCAGGGGAGCCCTAGGCTTAGGGTTCCCCCGGGAGGGGGGAGCCCGAGGCCTGGGGAGCCCCCAGCCCAGGGGAGCCCTAGGCTTAGGGTTCCCCCGGGAGGGGGGAGCCCGAGGCCTGGGGAGCCCCCAGCCCAGGGGAGCCCTAGGCTTAGGGTTCCCCCCGGGAGGGGGGAGCCCGAGGCCTGGGGAGCCCCCAGCCCTGGGGAGCCCTAGGCTTAGGGTTCCCCCCGGGAGGGGGAGCCGAGGCCTGGGGAGCCCCCAGCCCTGGGGAGCCCTAGGCTTAGGGTTCCCCCGGGAGGGGGGAGCCCGAGGCCTGGGGAGCCCCAGCCCTGGGGAGCCCTAGGCTTAGGGTTCCCCCCGGGAGGGGGGAGCCCGAGGCCTGGGGAGCCCCCGCCCTGGGGAGCCCTAGGCTTAGGGTTCCCCCGGGAGGGGGAGCCGAGGCCTGGGGAGCCCCCAGCCCTGGGGAGCCCTAGGCTTAGGGTTCCCCCCGGGAGGGGGGAGCCCGAGGCCTGGGGAGCCCCCAGCCCTGGGGAGCCCTAGGCTTAGGGTTCCCCCCGGGAGGGGGGAGCCCGAGGCCTGGGAGCCCCCAGCCCTGGGGAGCCCTAGGCTTAGGGTTCCCCCGGAGGGGGGAGCCCGAGGCCTGGGGAGCCCCCAGCCCTGGGGAGCCCTAGGCTTAGGGTTCCCCCCGGGAGGGGGGAGCCCGAGGCCTGGGGAGCCCCCAGCCCTGGGGAGCCCTAGGCTTAGGGTTCCCCCCGGGAGGGGGAGCCCGAGGCCTGGGGAGCCCCCAGCCCTGGGGAGCCCTAGGCTTAGGGTTCCCCCGGGAGGGGGAGCCCGAGGCCTGGGAGCCCCCAGCCCTGGGGAGCCCTAGGCTTAGGGTTCCCCCCGGGAGGGGGAGCCCGAGGCCTGGGGAGCCCCCAGCCCTGGGAGCCCTAGGCTTAGGGTTCCCCCCGGAGGGGGAGCCCGAGGCCTGGGGAGCCCCCAGCCCTGGGGAGCCCTAGGCTTAGGGTTCCCCCCGGGAGGGGGAGCCCGAGGCCTGGGGAGCCCCCAGCCCTGGGGAGCCCTAGGCTTAGGGTTCCCCCGGGAGGGGGGAGCCCGAGGCCTGGGGAGCCCCCAGCCCTGGGGAGCCCTAGGCTTAGGGTTCCCCCCGGGAGGGGGGAGCCCGAGGCCTGGGGAGCCCCCAGCCCTGGGAGCCCTAGGCTTAGGGTTCCCCCCGGGAGGGGGGAGCCCGAGGCCTGGGGAGCCCCCAGCCCTGGGGAGCCCTAGGCTTAGGGTTCCCCCCGGGAGGGGGGAGCCCGAGGCCTGGGGAGCCCCCAGCCCTGGGGAGCCCTAGGCTTAGGGTCCCCCCGGGAGGGGGAGCCCGAGGCCTGGGGAGCCCCCAGCCCTGGGGAGCCCTAGGCTTAGGGTTCCCCCCGGGAGGGGGGAGCCCGAGGCCTGGGGAGCCCCCAGCCCTGGGGAGCCCTAGGCTTAGGGTTCCCCCGGGAGGGGGGAGCCCGAGGCCTGGGGAGCCCCAGCCCTGGGAGCCCTAGGCTTAGGGTTCCCCCGGGAGGGGGAGCCCGAGGCCTGGGGAGCCCCCAGCCCTGGGAGCCCTAGGCTTAGGGTTCCCCCCGGGAGGGGGAGCCCGAGGCCTGGGGAGCCCCCAGCCCTGGGAGCCCTAGGCTTAGGGTTCCCCCGGGAGGGGGGAGCCCGAGGCCTGGGGAGCCCCAGCCCTGGGGAGCCCTAGGCTTAGGGTTCCCCCCGGGAGGGGGAGCCCGAGCCTGGGGAGCCCCCAGCCCTGGGGAGCCCTAGGCTTAGGGTTCCCCCCGGGAGGGGGGAGCCCGAGGCCTGGGGAGCCCCAGCCCTGGGGAGCCCTAGGCTTAGGGTTCCCCCCGGGAGGGGGAGCCCGAGGCCTGGGGAGCCCCCAGCCCTGGGGAGCCCTAGGCTTAGGGTTCCCCCGGGAGGGGGAGCCCGAGGCCTGGGAGCCCCCAGCCCTGGGGAGCCCTAGGCTTAGGGTTCCCCCCGGGAGGGGGGAGCCCGAGGCCTGGGGAGCCCCCAGCCCTGGGGAGCCCTAGGCTTAGGGTCCCCCCGGGAGGGGGGAGCCCGAGGCCTGGGGAGCCCCAGCCCTGGGGAGCCCTAGGCTTAGGGTTCCCCCCGGGAGGGGGGAGCCCGAGGCCTGGGGAGCCCCAGCCCTGGGGAGCCCTAGGCTTAGGGTTCCCCCCGGGAGGGGGAGCCCGAGCCTGGGGAGCCCCCAGCCCTGGGGAGCCCTAGGCTTAGGGTTCCCCCCGGGAGGGGGAGCCGAGGCCTGGGAGCCCCCAGCCCTGGGAGCCCAAGGCTTAGGGCTCCCCCCGGGAGGGGGGAGCCCGAGGCCTGGGAGCCCCCAGCCCTGGGGAGCCCTAGGCTTAGGGCTCCCCCCGGGAGGGGGGAGCCCGAGGCCTGGGGAGCCCCCAGCCCTGGGGAGCCCTAGGCTTAGGGCTCCCCCCGGGAGGGGGGAGCCCGAGGCCTGGGGAGCCCCCAGCCCTGGGGAGCCCTAGGCTTAGGGTTCCCCCCGGGAGGGGGGAGCCCGAGGCCTGGGGAGCCCCCAGCCCTGGGGAGCCTAGGCTTAGGGCTCCCTCCGGGAGGGGGAGCCCTAGGCCTGGGGAGCCCCAGCCCTGGGGAGCCCTAGGCTTAGGTTCCCCCGGGAGGGGGGAGCCCTAGGCCTAGGGAGCCCCCGGGAGGGGAGCCCTAGGCTTAGGGTTCCCCCCGGAGGGTGGAGCCCTAGGCCTAGGGAGCCCCCGCCCTGGGGAGCCCTAGGCTTAGGGTTCCCCCCTGGGAGGGGGGAGCCTAGGCCTAGGGAGCCCCGCCCTGGGGAGCCCTAGGCTTAGGGTTCCCCCCGGGAGGGGGGAGCCCTAGGCCTAGGGAGCCCCGCCCTGGGGAGCCCTAGGCTTAGGGTTCCCCCCCGGGAGGGGGGAGCCCTAGGCCTAGGGAGCCCCCGCCCTGGGGAGCCCTAGGCTTAGGGTTCCCCCCGGGAGGGGGGAGCCCTAGGCCTAGGGAGCCCCGCCTGGGGAGCCCTAGGCTTAGGGTCCCCCCGGGAGGGGGAGCCCTAGGCCTAGGGAGCCCCCGCCCTGGGGAGCCCTAGGCTTAGGGTTCCCCCCGGGAGGGGGGAGCCCTAGGCCTAGGGAGCCCCGCCCTGGGGAGCCCTAGGCTTAGGGTTCCCCCCCGGGAGGGGGGAGCCCTAGGCCTAGGAAGCCCCCGCCCTGGGGAGCCCTAGGCTTAGGGTTCCCCCCGGGAGGGGGGAGCCCTAGGCCTAGGGAGCCCCCGCCCTGGGGAGCCCTAGGCTTAGGGTTCCCCCCCGGGAGGGGGGAGCCCTAGGCCTAGGGAGCCCCCCCTGGGGAGCCCTAGGCTTAGGGTTCCCCCCGGGAGGGGGAGCCCTAGGCCTAGGGAGCCCCCGCCCTGGGGAGCCCTAGGCTTAGGGTTCCCCCCCGGGAGGGGGGAGCCCTAGGCTAGGGAGCCCCCGCCCTGGGGAGCCCTAGGCTTAGGGTTCCCCCGGGAGGGGGGAGCCCTAGGCCTAGGGAGCCCCCGCCCTGGGGAGCCCTAGGCCTAGGGTTCCCCCCGGGAGGGGGGAGCCTAGGCCTAGGGAGCCCCCAGCCCTGGGGAGCCCTAGGCCTAGGGTTCCCCCCGGGAGGGGGAGCCCTAGGCCTAGGGAGCCCCCAGCCCTGGGGAGCCTAGGCCTAGGGTTCCCCCGGGAGGGGGAGCCCAGGCCTAGGGAGCCCCCAGCCCTGGGGAGCCCTAGGCCTAGGGTTCCCCCGGAGGGGGGAGCCCTAGGCCTAGGGAGCCCCCAGCCCTGGGGAGCCCTAGGCTAGGGTTCCCCCCGGAGGGGGGAGCCCTAGGCCTAGGGAGCCCCCAGCCCTGGGGAGCCCTAGGCCTAGGGTTCCCCCCGGGAGGGGGAGCCCTAGGCCTAGGGAGCCCCCAGCCCTGCGGAGCCCTAGGCCTAGGGTTCCCCCCGGGAGGGGGGAGCCCTAGGCTAGGGAGCCCCCAGCCCTGGGGAGCCCTAGGCTTAGGGTTCCCCCCGGGAGGGGGAGCCCTAGGCCTAGGGAGCCCCAGCCCTGGGGAGCCCTAGGCTTAGGGTTCCCCCCGGGAGGGGGGAGCCCTAGGCCTAGGGAGCCCCCAGCCTGGGGAGCCCTAGGCTTAGGGTTCCCCCCGGGAGGGGGGAGCCCTAGGCCTAGGGAGCCCCCGCCCTGGGAGCCCTAGGCTTAGGGTCCCCCCGGAGGGGGAGCCCTAGGCCTGGAGCCCCCGCCCTGGGGAGCCCTAGGCTTAGGGTTCCCCCCGGGAGGGGGAGCCCTAGGCCTTGGGAGCCCCCGCCCTGGGAGCCCTAGGCTTAGGGTTCCCCCCGGGAGGGGGGAGCCCTAGGCCTAGGAGCCCCCGCCCTGGGGAGCCCTAGGCTTAGGGTCCCCCCGGAGGGGGAGCCCTAGCCTAGGGAGCCCCCAGCCCTGGGGAGCCCTAGGCTTAGGGTCCCCCCGGGAGGGGGAGCCTAGGCCTAGGGAGCCCCCAGCCCTGGGGAGCCCTAGGCTTAGGGTCCCCCCGGGGAGGGGGAGCCCTAGGCCTAGGGAGCCCCAGCCCTGGGAGCCCTAGG
>NW_027458636.1:0-26706 GCF_050624435.1 Tenrec ecaudatus | reverse complement strand
TAGCCTAAGCTTAGGGGTACCCTAGCCTAAGCCTAGGGGTACCCTAACCTAAGCCTAGGGGTGCCCTAGCCCAAGCCTACGCGTGCCCTAGCCGAAGCCTTGGGGTGCCATAGCCGAAGCCTAGGGGTTCCCTAGCCTAAGCCTACGGGTGCCCTAGCCTAAACCTAGGAGAGCCCTAGCCTTAGCCTAAGCCTAGGGGTGCCCTAGCCTAAGCCTAGGGGTGCCCTAGCCTAAGCCGACGGGTGCCCGAGCCTAAGCCTAGGGGTGCCCAAGCCTTAGGCTAGGGGAGCCCTAGCCTTCGCCTAAGCCTAGGGGTGCCCTATTCTAAGCCTAGCATTGCCCTCGCCTAAGCCTAGAGGTGCCCTAGCCTTAGACTAGGTGAGCCCTAGCCTTAGCCTAAGCCTTCGCGTGCCCTAGCCTAAACTCCGGGGTGCCCTAGCCTAAGACTAGGGGTGCCCTAGCCTAAGCCTATGGGTGCCCTAGCCTTAGGCTAGGGTAGCCCTAGCCTTTACCTAAGCCTAGGCGTGCCCTGGCCTAAGCCAAGGGGTGTCCTAGCCTAAGCCTAGGGGTGCCCTAGCCTTAGACTAGGGGAGCCCAAACCTTAGCCTAAGCCTATGTTTGCCCTAGCCTAAGCCTAGTGGTGCCCTAGCCTAAGCCTAGCGGTGCCCTAGCCTTAGGCTAGGGGAGCCCTAGCCTTAGCCTAAGCCTAGGGGTACCATAGCCTAAGCCTAGGGGTGCCCTAGCCTAAGCCTAGGGGTTCCCTAGCTTTAGGCTAGTGGATCCCTAGCCATAGCATAAGCCTAGGGTGCCCTAGCCTAAGCCTAGGGGTACCCTAGCCTTAGACTAGGGGATCCCAAGCCTTAGCCTAAGCCTATGTTTGCCCTCGCCTAAGCTCAGTGGTGCCCTAGCCTAAACCTAGGGGTGCCCTAACGTAAGCCTAGGGGTGCCCTAGCATAAGCCTGGGGTTTCCCTAGCCTTAGGATAGGGTAGCCCTAGCCTTGGCCTAATCCTAGGGGTGCCCTAGCCTAAGCCTAGGGGTGCCCTAGCCTAAGCCTAGGGGTGCCCGAACCTAAGCCTAGCGGTGCCCTAGCCTAAGCCTAAGGGAGCCCTAGCATTAGGCTAGGGGAGCCCTAGCCTTAGCCTAAGCCTAGGAGTGCCCTAGCCTAAGCCTAGGGGTGCCCTAGCCTAAGATTAGGAGTTCCCTAGCCTTAGGCTTGGGGAGCCCTAGCCTTAGCCTAAGCCTAGGCGTGCCCTAGTCTAAGCCTAGGGGTGTCCTAGCCTAAGCCTAGGGGTGCCCTAGCCTAAGCTTAGGGGTGCCCTAGCCTAAGCTTAGGGGTGCCCTAGCCTTAGACTAGGGGAGCCCAAGCCTTAGCCTAAGCCTATGTTTGCCCTAGCCTAAGCCTAGTGGTGCCCTAGCCTAAACCTAGCGGTGCCCTAGCCTTAGGCTAGTGGAGCCCTGGCCTTAGCCTAAGCCTAGGGGTACCATAGCCCAAGTCTAGGGGTGCCCTAGCCTAAGCCTAGGGGTTCCCTAGCCTTAGGCTAGGGTAGACCTAGCCTTGGCCTAAGCCTAGGGGTGCCCTAGCCTAAGCCTAGGGGTGCCCTAGCCTAAGCTTAGGGCTGCCCTAGCCTTAGACTAGGGGAGCCCAAGCCTTAGCCTAAGCCTATGTTTGCCCTAGCTTAAGCCTAGTGGTGCCCTAGCCTAAGCCTAGCGTTGCCCTAGCCTTAGGCTACTGGAGCCCTGGCCTTAGCCTAAGCCTAGGGGTACCATAGCCTAAGCCTAAGGGTGCGCAAGCCTAAGCCTAGGGGTTCCCTAGCCTTAGGCTAGGGTACCACTAGCCTTGGCCTAATCCTAGGGGTGCCCTAGCCTAAGCCTAAGGGTGCCCTAACCTTAAGCTAGGGAAGCCCTATCCTTAGCCTAAGCCTAGGGGTGCCCTAGCCTAAGCCTAGGGGTGCCCTAGCCTAAGCCTAGGCGTGCCCTAGCCTAAGCATAGGGGCGCGTCTAGCCTTAGGCTAGGGGAGCCCTAGTCTTAGCCTAAGTCTAGGGGTGCCTTAGCCTAAGCCTAGGGGTGCCCAAGCCTAAGCCTATGGGTGCCCCAGCCTTAGGCTAGGGGAGCCCTAGCCTTAGCCTAAGCCTAGGGGTACCCTATTCTAAGCCTAGGGGTGCCCTAGCCTAAGCCTAGGGGTGCCCTAGCCTTAGGCTAGGGGAGCCCTAGCCTTAGCTTAAGACTAGGGGTGCTCTAGCATAAGCCTAGGGGTGCCCTAACCAAAGGCTAGGGTGCCCTAGCCTAAGCCTAGGGATGCCCTAGCCTTAGGCTAGGGGAGCCCTAGCCTTAGCCTAAGCCTAGGGGTGCCCTAGCCTAACCATTGGGGTGCCCTAGCCGAAGCCTAGGGGTGCCCTAGCCTAAGCCTATGGGTGCGCTAGCCTTAGGCTAGGGTAGCCCTAGCCTTAACCTAAGCCTAGGCGTGCCCTGGCCTAAGCCAAGGGTTGTCCTAGCCTAAGCCTAGGGGTGCCCTAGCCTTAGACTAGGGGAGCCCAAGCCTTAGCCTAAGCCTATGTTTGCCCTAGCCTAAGCCTAGTTGTGCCCTAGCCTAAGCCTAGCGGTGCCCTAGCCTTAGGCTAGGGGAGCCCTAGCCTTAGCCTAAGCCTAGTGGTACCATAGCTTAAGCCTAGGGGTGCCCTAGCCTAAGCCTAGGGGTTCCCTAGCTTTAGGCTAGGCGAGCCCTAGCCTTGGCCTAAGCCTATGTTTGCACTAGCCTAAGCCTAGTGGTGCCCTAGCCTAAGCCTAGGGGTTCCCTAGCTTTAGGCTAGGCGAGCCCTAGCCTTGGCCTAAGCCTAGGGGTGCCCTAGCCTAAGCCTAGGGGTGCCCTAACCTTAGGCTAGGGGAGCCCTATCCTTAGCCTAAGCCTAGGGGTGCCCTAACCTTAGGCTAGGGGAGCCCTATCCTTAGCCTAAGCCTAGGGGTGCCCTAGCCTAAGCCTAGGGGTGCCCTACCCTAAGCCTAGGGGTGCCCAAGCCTTAGGCTAGGGGAGCCCTAGCCTTCGCCTAAGCCTAGGGGTGCCCTATTCTAAGCCTAGCATTGCCCTCGCCTAAGCCTAGAGGTGCCCTAGCCTTAGACTAGGTGAGCCCTAGCCTTAGCCTAAGCCTTCGCGTGCCCTAGCCTAAACTCCGGGGTGCCCTAGCCTAAGACTAGGGGTGCCCTAGCCTAAGCCTATGGGTGCCCTAGCCTTAGGCTAGGGTAGCCCTAGCCTTTACCTAAGCCTAGGCGTGCCCTGGCCTAAGCCAAGGGGTGTCCTAGCCTAAGCCTAGGGGTGCCCTAGCCTTAGACTAGGGGAGCCCAAACCTTAGCCTAAGCCTATGTTTGCCCTAGCCTAAGCCTAGTGGTGCCCTAGCCTAAGCCTAGCGGTGCCCTAGCCTTAGGCTAGGGGAGCCCTAGCCTTAGCCTAAGCCTAGGGGTACCATAGCCTAAGCCTAGGGGTGCCCTAGCCTAAGCCTAGGGGTTCCCTAGCTTTAGGCTAGTGGATCCCTAGCCATAGCATAAGCCTAGGGTGCCCTAGCCTAAGCCTAGGGGTACCCTAGCCTTAGACTAGGGGATCCCAAGCCTTAGCCTAAGCCTATGTTTGCCCTCGCCTAAGCTCAGTGGTGCCCTAGCCTAAACCTAGGGGTGCCCTAACGTAAGCCTAGGGGTGCCCTAGCATAAGCCTGGGGTTTCCCTAGCCTTAGGATAGGGTAGCCCTAGCCTTGGCCTAATCCTAGGGGTGCCCTAGCCTAAGCCTAGGGGTGCCCTAGCCTAAGCCTAGGGGTGCCCGAACCTAAGCCTAGTGGTGCCCTAGCCTAAGCCTAAGGGAGCCCTAGCATTAGGCTAGGGGAGCCCTAGCCTTAGCCTAAGCCTAGGAGTGCCCTAGCCTAAGCCTAGGGGTGCCCTAGCCTAAGATTAGGAGTTCCCTAGCCTTAGGCTTGGGGAGCCCTAGCCTTAGCCTAAGCCTAGGGGTGACCTAGCCTTAGCCTATGGGTGCCCTAGCCTAAGCTTAGGGGTGCCCTCGCCTTAGGCTAGGGGATCCCTAGCCTTAGCCTAAGCCTAGGGGTGCCCTAGCCTAGGTGTAGGGGGCCCGAGCCTGAGCCTAGGAGTGCCCTAGCCTAAGCTTAGGGGTACCCTAGCCTAAGCCTAGGGGTACCCTAACCTAAGCCTAGGGGTGCCCTAGCCCAAGCCTACGCGTGCCCTAGCCGAAGCCTTGGGGTGCCATAGCCGAAGCCTAGGGGTTCCCTAGCCTAAGCCTACGGGTGCCCTAGCCTAAACCTAGGAGAGCCCTAGCCTTAGCCTAAGCCTAGGGGTGCCCTAGCCTAAGCCTAGGGGTGCCCTAGCCTAAGCCGACGGGTGCCCGAGCCTAAACCTACGGGAGGCCTAGCCTTAGCCTAAGCCTAGGGTCGCCCTAGCCTAAGCCTAGGAGTGCCCTAGCCTAAGCCTAAGGGTGCCCTAGCCTTAGGCTAGGGGAGACATAGCCTTAGCCTAAGACTAGGGGTGCCCTAGCCAAAGCCTAGGGGTGCCCTAGCCTAAGCCTAGGGGTGCCCTAGCCTTAGGCTAGGGGAGCCCTAGCCTTAGCCTAAGACTAGTGGTGCCTGAGGCTAAGCCTAGGGTCGCCCTAGCCTAAGCCAAGGGGAGCCCTAGCCTATGCCTAGGGGTGCCCTAGCCTTAGGCTAGGAGAGCCCTAGCCTTAGCCTAAGCCTAGGGGTGCCCTAGCCAAAGCCTAGAGGTGCCCTAGCCTAAGTCTAAGGGGGCCCTAGCCTAAGCTTAGGGGTGCCCTAGCCTAAGCCTAGGGGTGCCCTACCCTAAGCCTAGGGTGCCCTAACCTTAGGCTAGGGACGTCCTGGCCTTAGCCTATGCCTAGGGGTGCCCTAGCCTAAGCCGAGGGGTGCCGTAGCCTAAGCCTAGGGGTACCCTAGCGTAAGCCTAAGGGTGCCCTAACCTAAGCCTAGGGGTGCCCTAGCTTTTGGTTAGGGGTGTCCTAGCCTAAGCCTAGGGGTGCCCTAGCGTAAGCCTAGTGGTGCCCTTACCTAAGCCTTGGGGTGCCCTAGCCTAAGCCTAGGGGTGCCCTAGCCTTAGCCTAGGGTAGCCCTAACCTTGGCCTAAGCCTAGGGGTGCCCTAGCATAATCCTATGGGTGCCCTAGCCTAAGCCTAGGGGTGCCCAAGCCTAAGCCTAAGCCTAGGGGTGCCCTAGCCTAAGCCTAGGGGTGCCCTAGCCTAAGCCTTGGGGTGCCCTAGCCTAAGCCTAAGTGTGCCCTAGCCTAACCCTCGGGGTGCCCTAGCCTTAAGCTAGGGGAGCCCTAGCTTTAGCCTAAGCTTAGGGGTGCCCTAGACTAAGCCTCGGGCTGCCCTAGCCTAAGCCTAGGGGTGCCCTAGCCTAAGCCTAGGGGTGTCCTAGCCTAAGCCTAGGGGAGCCCTAGCCTACGCCTAGGGGTGCCCTAGGCGTAGGCTAGGGGAGCCCTAGCCTTAGCCTAAGCCTAGGGGTGCCCTAGCCTAAACCTAGGAGTGCCCTAACCTAAGCCTAGGGCTGCGCTAGCTTTAGGCAAGGGGATCCTTAGCCTTAGCATAAGCCTAGGGTGCCCGAGCCTAAGCCTAGGGGTGCACTAGCTTAGGCTAGGGGAGCCCTCACCTTAGCCTAAGCCTAAGGTTGTGCTAGCCTAAGCCTAGGGGTGCCCTAGCCTAAGCCTAGGGGTGCCCTTGCCTAAGACTAGGGGTGCCCTAGCATTAGGCTAGAGGAGCCCAACTTTAGCCTAAGCTTAGTTGTGCCCAAGCCTAAACGTAGGGGTGCCCTAGCCTAAGGCTAGGGTGCCCTAGCCTTAGGCTAGGGGAGCCCTAACCTTAGCCTAAGCCTATGGGTGCCCTAGCCAAAGCCTAGGTGTGTCCGAGCCTAAGCCTAGGGCTGCCCTAGCCTAAGCCTAGGGGTGCCCTAGCCTTAGGCTAGGGGAGCCCTAGCCTTAGCATAAGCCTAGGGGTGCCCTAGCCTAAGCCTAGGGGTGCCCTAGGCTAAGCCTAGCGGTGCCTTAGCCTAAGCCTAGGGGTGCCTTAGCCTAAGCCTAGAGGTGCCCTATCCTAAGCCTAGGGGTGCCCTTGCCTAAGCCTAGGGGTGCCCTTGCCTAAGCCTAGGGGTGCCCTAGAGTTAGGCTAGAGGAGCCCAACTGTAGCCTAAGCCTAGGGGAGCCCTAGCCTTAGCCTAAGCCTAGGCGTGCCCTAGTCTAAGCCTAGGGGTGTCCTAGCCTAAGCCTAGGGGTGCCCTAGCCTAAGCTTAGGGGTGCCCTAGCCTAAGCTTAGGGGTGCCCTAGCCTTAGACTAGGGGAGCCCAAGCCTTAGCCTAAGCCTATGTTTGCCCTAGCCTAAGCCTAGTGGTGCCCTAGCCTAAACCTAGCGGTGCCCTAGCCTTAGGCTAGTGGAGCCCTGGCCTTAGCCTAAGCCTAGGGGTACCATAGCCCAAGTCTAGGGGTGCCCTAGCCTAAGCCTAGGGGTTCCCTAGCCTTAGGCTAGGGTAGACCTAGCCTTGGCCTAAGCCTAGGGGTGCCCTAGCCTAAGCCTAGTGGTGCCCTAGCCTAAGCTTAGGGCTGCCCTAGCCTTAGACTAGGGGAGCCCAAGCCTTAGCCTAAGCCTATGTTTGCCCTAGCTTAAGCCTAGTGGTGCCCTAGCCTAAGCCTAGCGGTGCCCTAGCCTTATGCTACTGGAGCCCTGGCCTTAGCCTAAGCCTAGGGGTACCATAGCCTAAGCCTAAGGGTGCGCAAGCCTAAGCCTAGGGGTTCCCTAGCCTTAGGCTAGGGTAGCACTAGCCTTGGCCTAATCCTAGGGGTGCCCTAGCCTAAGCCTAAGGGTGCCCTAACCTTAAGCTAGGGAAGCCCTATCCTTAGCCTAAGCCTAGCGGTGCCCTAGCCTAAGCCTAGGGGTGACCTAGCCTAACCCTTGGGGTGCCCTAGCCTTAAGCTAGGGGAGCCCTACCCTTAGCCTAAATCTAGGCGTGCCCTAACCTAAGCCTAGGGGAGTCCTAGCCTAAGCCTAGGGGTGCCCTAGCCTAAGCCTAGGGGTGCCCTAGCCTAAGATTAGGGATGCCCTAGCCTTAGACTAGGGGAGCCCAAGCCTTAGCCTAAGCCTATGTTTGCCCTAGCCTAAGCCTAGTGGTGCCCTAGCCTAAGTCTAGCGGTGCCCTAGCCTTAGGCTAGGGGAGCCCTAGCCTTAGCCTAAGCCTAGGGGTACCATAGCCTAAGCCTAGGGGTGCCCTGGCCTAAGCCTGGGGGTTCCCTAGCCTTAGGCTAGGGTAGCCCTAGCCTTGGCCTAGCCTAGGGGTGCCCTAAACTTAGGCTAGGGGAGCCCTATCCTTAGCCTAAGCCTAGGGGTGCTCTTGCCTAAGCTTAGGGGTGCCCTAGCCTAAGCAAAGGGGTGCCCTACCGTAAGCCTAGGGGTGCCCTAACCTTAGGTTAGGGGAGCCCTAGCCTTAGCCTAAGCCTAGGTGTGCCCGAGCCTTAGGCTAGGGGTGCCCTAGCCTAAGCCTAGGGGTGCCCTAGCCTGAGCCTAGGGGTGCCATAGCCTAAGGCAAGGGGAGCCCTAGCCTTAGCCTAAGCCTGGGGTGCCCTAGCCAAAGCCTAGGGGTGCACTAGCCTAAGCCTTGGGGTGGCCTAGGTAAGCCTAGGGGTGCCCTAGCCTAAGCCTAGCGGTGCCCTAGCCTTAGGCTAGGGGAGCCCTAGCCTTAGCCTAAACAAAGGGGTCTCATAGCCGAAGCCTAGGGGTGTCCTAGCCTAAGCCTAGGCGTGCCCTAGCCTAAGCATAGGGGTGCCCTAGCCTTAGGCTAGGGGAGCCCTAGCCTTAGCCTAAACCTAGGGGTGCCTTAGCCTAAGCCTAGGGGTGCCTTAGCCTAAGCCTAGGGGTGTCCTAGCCTAAGCCTAGGGGTGCCCTAGCGTTAGGCTAGTGGAGACATAGCCTTAGCCTAAGCCTAGGGGTGCCCTATTCTAAGCCTAGGGGTGACCTAGCCTAAGCCTAGGCGTGCCCTAGCCTAAGCCTAGGGGAGTCCTAGCCTAAGCCTAGGGGTGCCCTAGCCTAAGCCTAGGGGTGCCCTAGCCTAAGCTTAGGGATGCCCTAGCCTTAGACTAGGGGAGCCCAAGCCTTAGCCTAAGCCTATGTTTGCCCTAGCCTAAGCCTAGTGGTGCCCTAGCCTAAGTCTAGCGGTGCCCTAGCCTTAGGCTAGGGGAGCCCTAGCCTTAGCCTAAGCCTAGGGGTACCATAGCCTAAGCCTAGGGGTGCCCTGGCCTAAGCCTGGGGGTTCCCTAGCCTTAGGCTAGGGTAGCCCTAGCCTTGGCCTAGCCTAGGGGTGCCCTAAACTTAGGCTAGGGGAGCCCTATCCTTAGCCTAAGCCTAGGGGTGCTCTTGCCTAAGTTTAGGGGTGCCCTAGCCTAAGCAAAGGGGTGCCCTACCGTAAGCCTAGAGGTGCCCTAACCTTAGGTTAGGGGAGCCCTAGCCTTAGCCTAAGCCTAGGTGTGCCCGAGCCTTAGGCTAGGGGTGCCCTAGCCTAAGCCTAGGGGTGCCCTAGCCTGAGCCTAGGGGTGCCATAGCCTAAGGCAAGGGGAGCCCTAGCCTTAGCCTAAGCCTGGGGTGCCCTAGCCAAAGCCTAGGGGTGCCCTAGCCTAAGCCTTGGGGTGGCCTAGGTAAGCCTAGGGGTGCCCTAGCCTAAGCCTAGGGGTGCCCTAGCCTTAGGCTAGGGGAGCCCTAGCCTTAGCCTAAACAAAGGGGTCTCATAGCCGAAGCCTAGGGGTGTCCTAGCCTAAGCCTAGGCGTGCCCTAGCCTAAGCATAGGGGTGCCCTAGCCTTAGGCTAGGGGAGCCCTAGCCTTAGCCTAAGCCTAGGGGTGTCCTAGCCTAAGCCTAGGGGTGCCCTAGCGTTAGGCTAGTGGAGACATAGCCTTAGCCTAAGCCTAGGGGTGCCCTATTCTAAGCCTAGGGGTGACCTAGCCTAAGCCTAGGGGTGCCCTAGCCTAAGCCTAGGGGTGCCCTAGCCTAAGCCTAGGGGTGCCCTAGCCTAAGCCTACGGTGCCCTAGCCTAAGCCTAGGGATGCCCTAGCTTTAGGCTAGGGGAGCCCTAGCCTTATCCTAAGCCTAGGGGTGCCCTAGCCGAAGCCTAGGGGTGTCCTAGCCTAAGCCTATGGGTGCCCTAGCCTAAGCCTAGGGGTGCCCTAGCCTTAGGCTAGGAAAGCCCCAGCCTTAGTCTAAACCTACGGGTGCCCTAGCCTAAGCCTAGGGGTGCCCTGCCTAAGCCTAGGGGTGCCGTAGCCAAAGACTAGTGGTGCCCTAGCCTAAGCCTCTGGGTGCCCTAGCCTAAGTCTAGGGGTGCCCTAGCCTAAGCCTAGGGGTGCCCTAGCCTAAGCCTAGGGGTGCCCTAGCCAAAAACTAGGGTGCCCTAGCCTAAGCTTCTGGGTGCCCTAGCCTAAGCCTAGGGGTGCCCTAGCCTAAGCCTTGGGGTGCCCTAGCCTAAGCCGAGGGGTGCCCTAGCCTAAGCTTAGGGGTTCCCTAGCCTTAGGCTAGGGGAGCCCTAGCATTAGCCTAAGCCTAGGGGTTCACTAGCCTAGCCCAGTGGTGCCCTAGCCTAAGTCTAGTCGTGCCCTAGCCTAAGCATAGGGGTGTCCTAGCCTTAGGCTAGGGGAGCCCGAGCCGTAGCGTAAGCCTAGGGGTGCCCTAGCCTAAGCCCAGTGGTGCCCTAGCCTAAGCCTAGGGGTGCCCCAGCCTAAGCATAGGGGTCCCCTAGCCTTAGGCTAGGGGAGCCCTAGCCTTAGCCTAAGCCTAGGGCTGCCCTTGCCTAAGCCTAGGGGTGCCCGAGCCTAAGCCTAGGGGTGCCCTAGCCTAAGCCGAGGGGTGCCCTAGCCTAAGCTTAGGGGTTCCCTAGCCTTAGGCTAGGGGAGCCCTAGCCTTAGCCCAAGCCTAGGGGTTCACTAGCCTAGCCCAGTGGTGCCCTAGCCTAAGTCTAGTCGTGCCATAGCCTAAGCATAGGGGTGTCCTAGCCTTAGGCTAGGGGAGCCCGAGCCGTAGCGTAAGCCTAGGGGTGCCCTAGCCTAAGCCCAGTGGTGCCCTAGCCTAAGCCTAGGGGTGCCCCAGCCTAAGCATAGGGGTGCCCTAGCCTTAGGCTAGGGGAGCCCTAGCCTTAGCCTAAGCCTAGGGCTGCCCTTGCCTAAGCCTAGGGGTGCCGTACTCTAAGCCTAGGGGTGCCTTAGCCTTAGGCTAGGGGAGCCCTAGCCTTAGCCTAAGCCGAGGGGTGCCCTAGCCAAAGATTAGGGGTGCCCTAGCCTAAGCCTCTGGGTGCCCTAGCCTAAGCCTAGGTGTGCCCTAGCCTAAGCCTAGGGGAGCCCTAGCCTTAGCATAAGACTAGGGGTGCCCTAGTCTAAGCCTAGGGGTGCCCTGCCTAAGCCTAGGCGTGCCCTACCCTACCCTTAGGGGTTCCCTAGCCTTAGGCTAGGGGAGCCCTAGCCTTAGCCTAAGCCTAGGGGTTCACTAGCCTAAGCCTAGGAGTGCCCTAGCCTATGCCCAGGCTTGCCCTAGCCTAAGCATAGGGGTGCCCTAGTTTTAGGATAGGGGAGCCCTATTTTTAACCTAAGCCTAGTGGTGCCTTAGCCTAAGCCTAGGGGTGTCCTAGCCTAAGCCTAGGGGTGCCCTAGCCTAAGCATTGGGGTGCCCTAGTCTAAGCCTAGGGGTGCCCATTTCTAAGCCTATGGGTGCCCTAGCATTAGGCTTGAGGAGCCCAACTTTAGCCTAAGCCTAGGGGTGCCCTAGCCTAAGCCGAGGGGTGCCCTAGCCTAAGCCTAGGGGTGCCCTAGCCTTATGTTCCTGGAGCCCTAGCATTAGCCGAAGCATAGGGGTGCCCTAGGCTAAGCCTAGGGGTGCCCTAGCCTAAGCCTAGGGGTGCCCTAGCCAAAAGCTAGGGGTGCCCTAGCCTAAGTCTAGGGGTGCCCTAGCCTAAGCCTAGGGGTGCCCTAGCCTAAGCCTCGGCGTGCCCTAGCCTAAGCTTAGGGGTTCCCTAGCCTTAGGCTAGGGGAGCCCTAGCCTTAGCCTAAGCCTAGGGGTTCACTAGCCTAAGCCTAGGGGTGCCCTAGCCTAAGTCTAGGCGTGCCCTAGCCTAAGCATAGGGGTGCCCTAGCCTTAGGCTTGGGGAGCCCTAGCCTTAGCGTAAGCCTAGGTGTGCCCTAGCCTAAGCTTAGCAGTGCCCTAGCCTTAGGCTAGGGGAGCCCTAGCCTTAGACTAAGCCTAGGAGTGCCCTAGCCTAAGCATAGGAGTGCCCTAGGCTAAGCCTCAGGGTGCCCTAGCCTAAGCCTAGGAGTGCCCTAGCCTAAGCATAGGGGTGCCCTAGCCTTAGGCTAGGGGAGCCCTAGCCTTAGCCTAAGCATACGACTGCCCTAGCTTAAGCCTAGGGATGCCCTAGTCTAAGCCTAGGGGTGCCTTAACCTTAGGCTAGGGGATCCCTAGCCTTAGCCTAAGCCTAGGGGTTCACTAGCCTAGCCTTGGGGTGCCCTAGCCTAAGTCTAGGCATGCCATAGCCTAAGCATAGCGGTGCCCTAGCCTTAGGCTAGGGGAGCCCGAGCCTTAGCGTAAGCCTAGTGGTGCCCTAGCCTTAGGCTAGAGGAGCCCTAGCCTAAGCCTAAGCCTAGGGGTGCCCTAGCCTAAGCCTAGGGGTGCCCTAACCTTAGGCTAGGGGAGCCCTATCCTTAGCCTAAGCCTAGGGGTGTCCTAGCCTAAGCCTAGGGGTGCCCTAGCCTAAGCCTAGGGGTGCCCTAGCCTAAGCCTAGGGGTGCCCTAGCCTAACCCTTGGGGTGCCCTAGCCTTAAGGTAGGGGAGCCCTAGCCTTACCCTAAGCCTAGGCGTACCCTAGCCTAAGCCTAGGGGAGTCCTAGCCTAAGCCTAGGGGTGCCCTAGCCTAAGCCTAGGGGTGCCCTAGCCTAAGCTTAGGGGTGCCCTAGCCTTAGACTAGGGGAGCCCAAGCCTTAGCCTAAGCCTATGTTTGCCCTAGCCTAAGCCTAGCGGTGCCCTAGCCTAAGCCTAGTGGTGCCCTAGCCTTAGGCTAGGGGATCCCTAGCCTTAGGCTAAGCCTAGGGGTACCATAGCCTAAGACTAGGGGTGCCCTAGCCTAAGCCTAGGGGTTCCCTAGCCTGAGGCTAGGGTAGCCCTAGCCTTGGCCTAACCTAGGGGTGCCCTAAGCTTAGGCTAGGGGAGCCCTATCCTTAGCCTAAGCCTAGGGGTGCCCTTGCCTAAGCCTAGGGGTGCCCTAACCTAAGCCTAGGGGTGCCCTAGCCTAAGCCTAGGGGTGCCCTAGCCTAACCCTAGGGGTGCCCTAGCCCTAAGCTAGGGGAGCCCTATCCTTAACCTAAGCCTAGGGGTGCCCCAGCCTAAGCCTAGGGGTGCCCTAGCCTAAGCCTAGGGGTGCCCTAGCCTAAGCCTAGGGGTGCCCTACCCTAAGCCTAGGGGTGCCCTAACCTCAGGTTAGGGGAGCCCTAGCATTAGCCTAAGCCTAGGGGTGCCCGAGCCTTAGGCTAGGTGTGCCCTAGCCTAAGCCTAGGGGTGCCCTAGCCTAAGCCTAAGGGTGCCGTAGCCTGAGCCTACGGGTGCCATAGCCTAAGGCAAGGGGAGCCCTAGCCTTAGCCTAAGCCTGGGGTGCCCTAGCCAAAGCCTAGGGGTGCCCTAGCCTTAGGCTAGGGGAGCCCTAGCCTTATCCTAAACAAAGGTGTCCCATAGCCTAAGCCTAGGGGTGTCCTAGCCTAAGCCTAGGCGTGCCCTAGCCTAAGCATAGGGGTGCCCTAGCCTTAGGCTAGGGGAGACCTAGCCTTAGCCTAAACCTAGGGGTGCCTTAGCCTAAGCCTAGGGGTGCCTTAGCCTAAGCCTAGGGGTGCCCTAGCGTTAGGCTAGGGGAGACACAGCCTTAGCCTAAGCCTAGGGGTCCCCCAGCCTTAGGCTAGGGGAGCCCTAGCCTTAGCCTAAGCCTAGAGGTGCCCTATTCTAAGCCTAGGGGTGCCCTAGCATAAGCCTAGGGGTGCCCTAGCCTTTGGCTAGGGGAGCCCTAGCCTAAGCCTAAGCCTACGGGTGCCCTAGCCTAAGCCTCTGGGTGCCCTAGCCTAAGCCTAGGGGTGCCCTAGCCTAAGCCTATGGGTGCCCTAGCCTAAGCCTAGGGGTGCCCTAGCCTTAGGCTAGGGGAGCCCTAGCCTTAGCCTAAGCCTAGAGGTACCCTAGCCAAAAACTAGGGTGCCCTAGCCTAAGCTTCTGGGTGCCCTAGCCTAAGCCTAAGGGTGCCCGAGCCAAAGCCTAGGGGTGCCCTAGCCTAAGCCGAGGGGTGCCCTAGCCTAAGCTTAGGGGTTCCCTAGCCTTAGGCTAGGGGAGCCCTAGCCTTAGCCTAAGCCTAGGGGTTCACTAGCCTAGCCTAGGGGTGCCCTAGCCTAAGTCTAGGCGTGCCCTAGCCTAAGCATAGGGGTGTCCTAGCCTTAGGCTAGGGGAGCCCGAGCCTTAGCGTAAGCCTAGGGGGGCCCTTGCCTAAGCGTAGGGGTGCCATAGCCTTAGGCTAGGGGAGCCCTAGCCTTAGCCTAAGCCTAGGGGTGCCCTAGCCTAAGCCTAGGGGTGCCCTAGGCTATGCCTAGGGTTGCCCTAACCTAAGCCTAGGGGTGCCCTAGCCTAAGCATAGGGGTGCCCTAGCCTTAGGCTAGGGGAGCCCTAGCCTTAGCCTAAGCCTAGGGCTGCCCTAGCCTAAGCCTAGGGGTGCCGTACTCTAAGCCTAGGGATTCCTTAGCCTTAGGCTAGGGGAGCCCTAGCCTTAGCCTAAGCCTAGGGGGGCCCTAGCCAAAGATTAGGGGTGCCCTAGCCTAATCCTCTGGGTGCCCTAGCCTAAGCCTAGGTGTGCCCTAGGCTAAGCCTAGGGGAGCCCTAGCCTTAGCCTAAGACTAGGGGTGCCCTGCCTAAGCCTAGGGGTGCCCTACCCTACCCTTAGGGGATCCCTAGCCTTAGGCTAGGGGAGCCCAAGCCTTAGCCTAATCCTAGGGGTTCACTAGCCTAAGCGTAGGAGTGCCCTAGCCTATGCCCAGGCTTGCCCTAGCCTAAGCATAGGGGTGCCCTAGTTTTAGGATAGGGGAGCCCTATTCGTAACCTCAGCCTAGTGGTGCCTTAGCCTAAGCCTAGTGGTGCCCTAGCCTAAGCCTAGGGGTGCCATAGTCTAATCATTGTGGTGCCCTAGCCTAAGCCTAGGGGTGCCCATGCCTAAGCCTAGGGGTGCACTAGCATTAGGCTTGGGGAGCCCAACTTTAGCCTAAGCCTAGGGGTGCCCTAGCCTAAGCCGAGGGGTGCCCTAGCCTAAGCCTAGGGGTGCCCTAGCCTAAGTCTAGGGGTGCCCTAACCTAAGCCTAGGGGTGCCCTAGCCTTATGTTAGTGGAGCCCTAGCCTTAGCCTAAGCCTAGGGGTGCCCTAGGCTAAGCCTAGGGGTGCCCTAGCCTAAGCCTAGGGGTGCCCTAGCCAAAAGCTAGGGGTGCCCTAGCCTAAGTCTAGGGGTGCCCTAGCCTAAGACTAGGGGTGCCCTAGCCTAAGCCTCGGCGTGCCCTAGCCTAAGCTTAGGGATTCCCTAGCCTTAGGCTAGGGGAGCCCTAGCCTTAGCCTAAGCCTAGGGGTTCACTAGCCTAAGCCTAGTGGTGCCCTAGCCTAAGTCTAGGCGTGCCCTAGCCTAAGCATAGGGGTGCCCTAGCCTTAGGCTAGGGGAGCCCTAGCCTTAGCCTAAGCATAGGACTGCCCTAGCTTAAGCCTAGGGGTGCCCTAGTCTAAGCCTAGGGGTGCCTTAACCTTAGGCTAGGGGAGCCCTAGCCAAAGCCTAGGGGTGCCCTAGCCCAAGCCCAGGGGTGCCCTAGCCTTAGGCTAGGGGAGCCCTAGCCTTAGCCTAAGCCTAGGGGTTCACTAGCCTAGCCTTGGGGTGCCCTATCCTAAGTCTTGGCATGCCATAGCCTAAGCATAGCGGTGCCCTAGCCTTAGGCTAGGGGAGCCCGAGCCTTAGCGTAAGCCTAGGGGTTTCCTAGCCTTAGGCTAGAGGAGCCCTAGCCTTAGCCTAAGCCTAGGGGTGCACTAGCCTAGCCTAGGGGTGCCCTAGCCAAAGCCTAGGGGTGCCCTAGCCTAAGCCTAGGGGTGCCCTAGCCTTAGGCTAGGGGAGCCCTAGCCTTAGCCTAAGCCTAGGGGTGCCCTAGCCTTAAGCTAGGGGAGCCTTAGCCTTAGCCTAAGCCTAGGGTGGCCCTAGCGTAAGCCTAGGGGTGCCCTAGCCTAAGCCTAGGGGTGCCCTAGCCTTAGGCTAGGGGAGCCATAGCCTTAGCCTAAGTCTAGGGGTGCCTGAGCCTAAGCCTAGGGGTGCCCTAGCCTTAAGCTAGGGGAGCCTTAGCCTTAGCCTAAGCCTAGGGTGGCCCTAGCCTAAGCCTAAGGGTGTCCTAGCCTAAGCATAGGGGTGCCCTAGCCTTAGGCTAGGGGAGCCCTAGCCTTAGCCTAAGCCTAGGGGTGCCTGAGCCTAAGCCTAGGGGTGCCCTACCCTAAGCCAAGGGGTGCCCTAACCTAAGCCCAGGGGTGCCATAGTATAAGCCTAGGGGTGCCCTAGCCTTAGGATAGGGGAGCCCTAGCCTTAACCTAAACCTTGGGGTGCCCTAGCCAAAACCTAGGGGTGCCATAGCCAAAGAGTAGGGGTGCCCTAACCTAAGGCTAGGGGTGCCTTAGCCTAAGCGTAGGGGTGCCCTAGCCTAAACTTAGGGGTTCCCTAGCCTTAGGCTAGGGGAGCCCTAGCCTTAGCCTTAGCCTAGGGGTTCACGAGCCTAAGCCTAGGAGTGCCCTAGCCTAAGCCTAGGGGTGACTTAGGCTAAGCCTCAGGGTTCCCTAGCCTAAGCCTAGGAGTGCCCTAGCCTAAGCATACGGGCGCCGTAGCCTTAGGCTAGGGGAGCACTAGCCTTAACCGAAGCATAGGACTGCCCTAGCTTAAGCCTAGGTGTGCCCCAGTCTAAGCCTAGGGGTGCCTTAACCTTAGGCTAGAGGAGCCCTAGCCTTAGCCTAAGCCTAGGGGTTCACTAGCCTAGCCTTGGGGTGCCCTAGCCTAAGTCTAGGCGTGCCATAGCCTAAGCATAGGGGTGCCCTAGCCTTAGGCTAGGGGAGCCCGAGCCTTAGCGTAAGCCTAGGGGTGCCCTAGCCTTAGGCTAGAGGAGCCCTAGCCTTAGCCTAAGCCTAGGGGTGCCCTAGCCTTAGACTAGGGGAGCCCAAGCCTTAGCCTAAGCCTATGTTTGCCCTAGCTTAAGCCTAGTGGTGCCCTATCCTAAGCCTAGCGGTGCCCTAACCTTAGGCTATTGGAGCCCTGGCCTTAGCCTAAGTCTAGGGGTACCATAGCCTTAGCCTAGGGGTGCCCTAGCCTAAGCCTAGGGGTTCCCAAGCCTTAGGCTAGGGTAGCCCTAGCCTTGGCCTAATCCTAGGGGTGCTCTAGCCTAAGCCTAGGGGTGCCCTAGCCTAACCTTGGGGTGCCCTAGCCTTAAGCTAGGGGAGACCTAGCCTTAGCCTAAGCCTAGGCGTGCCCTAGCCTAAGCCTAGGGGAGTCCTAGCCTAAGCCTAGGGTGGCCCTAGCCTAAGCCTAGGGGTGCCCTAGCCTAAGCTTAGGGGTGCCCTAGCCTTAGACTAGGGGAGCCCAAACCTTAGCCTAAGCCTATGTTTGCCCTAGCCTAAGCCTAGTTGTGCCCTAGCCTAAGCCTAGCGGTGCCGTAGCCTTAGGCTAGGGGAGCCCTAGCCTTAGCCTAAGCCTAGGGGTACCCTAGCCTAAGCCTAGGGGTGCCCTAGCCTAAGCCTATGGGTTCCCTAGCCTTAGGCTAGGGTAGCCCTAGCCTTGATCTAGCCTAGGGGTGCCCTAAACTTAGGCTAGGGGAGCCCTATCCTTAGCCTAAGCCTAGGGGTGCTCTTGCCTAAGCCTAGGGGTGCCCTAACCTAAGCCTAGGGGTGCCCTAGCCTAAGCCTAGGGGTGCCCTAGCCTAACCCTAGGGGTGCCCTAGCCTTAAGCTAGGGGAGCCCTAACCTTAACCTAAGCCTAGGGGTGCCCCAGCCTAAGCCTAGGGGTGCCCTAGCCTAAGCCTAGTGGTGCCCTACCCTAAGGCTAGGGGTGCCCTAACCTTAGGTTAGGGTGGCCCTAGCCTTAGCCTAAGCCTAGGGGTGCCCGAGCCTTAGGTTAGGGGTGCCCTAGCCTAAGCCTAGGGGTGCCCTAGCCTAAGCCTAGGGGTGCCCTAGCCTGAGCCTAGGGGTGCCATAGCCTAAGGCAAGGGGAGCCCTAGCCTTAGCCTAAGCCTGGGGTGCCCTAGCCAAAGCCTAGGGGTGCCCTAGCCTAAGCCTTGGGGTGCCCTAGCTCAGCCTAGGGGTGCCCTAGCCTAAGCCTAGGGGTGCCCTAGCCTTAGGCTAGGGGAGCCCTAGCATTAGCCTAAACAAAGGGGTCCCATAGCCTAAGCCTAGGGGTGTCCTAGTCTAAGCCTAGGCGTGCCCTAGCCTAAGCCTAGGGGTGTCCTAGCCTAAGCCTAGGCGTGCCCTAGCCTAAGCATAGGGGTGCCCTAGCCTTAGGCTAGGGGAGCCCTAGCCTTAGCCTAAACCTAGGGGTGCCTTAGCCTAAGCCTAGGGGTGCCTTAGCCTAAGCCTAGGGGTGCCCTAGCCTAAGCCTAGGGGTGCCCTAGCATTAGGCTAGGGGAGACATAGCCTTAGCCTAACCCTAGGGGTGCCCCAGCCTTAGGCTGGGGGAGCCCTAGCCTTAGCCTAAGCCTAAGGGTGCCCTAGCGTAAGCCTAAGGGTGCCCTAGCCTAAGCCTAGGGTTGCCCTAGCCTAAGCCTACGGTGCCCTAGCCTAAGCCTAGGGGTGCCCTAGCCTAAGCCTAGGGGTGCCCTAGCCTTAGGCTAGGAAAGCCCCAGCCTTAGTCTAAACCTACGGGTGCCCTAGCCTAAGCCTAGGGGTGCCCTCCCTAAGCCTAGGGGTGCCGTAGCCAAAGACTAGGGGTGCCCTAGCCTAAGCCTCTGGGTGCCCTAGCCTAAGCCTAGGGGTGCCCTAGCCTAAGCCTAGGGGTGCCCTAGCCTAAGCCTATGGATGCCCTAGCCTAAGCCTAGGGGTGCCCTAGCCTTAGGCTAGGGGAGCCCTAGCCTTAGCCTAAGCCTAGGGGTTCCCTAGCCAAAAACTAGGGTGCCCTAGCCTAAGTTTCTGGGTGCCCTAGCCTAAGCCTAGGGGTGCCTGAGCCTAAGCCTAGGGTTGCCCTAGCCTAAGCCGAGGGGTGCCCTAGCCTAAGCTTAGGGGTTCCCTAGCCTTAGGCTAGGGGAGCCCTAGCCTTAGCCTAAGCCTAGGGGTTCACTAGCCTAGCCTAGGGGTGCCCTAGCCTAAGTCTAGGCGTGCCCTAGCCTAAGCATAGGGGTGACCTAGCCTTAGGCTTGGGGAGCCCGAGCCTTAGCGTAAGCCTAGGGGTGCCCTAGCCTAAGCCTAGGGGTGCCCTAGCCTAAGCCTAGGGGTGTCCTAGCCTAAGCCTAGGCGTGCCCTAGCCTAAGCATAGGGGTGCCCTAGCCTTAGGCTAGGGGAGACCTAGCCTTAGCCTAAACCTAGGGGTGCCTTAGCCTAAGCCTGGGGTGCCTTAGCATAAGCTTAGGGGTGCCCTAGCGTTAGGCTAGGGGAGACCCAGC
Source organism: Tenrec ecaudatus (assembly GCF_050624435.1). NCBI lineage: Eukaryota > Metazoa > Chordata > Mammalia > Afrosoricida > Tenrecidae > Tenrec > Tenrec ecaudatus. Next base: position 8,021 of record NW_027458636.1, on the reverse strand, counting down.
CTTAGCCTAAGCCTAGGGGTCCCCCAGCCTTAGGCTAGGGGAGCCCTAGCCTTAGCCTAAGCCTAGAGGTGCCCTATTCTAAGCCTAGGGGTGCCCTAGCATAAGCCTAGGGGTGCCCTAGCCTAAGCCTAGGGGTGCCCTAGCCTTAAGCTAGGGGAGCCCGAGCCTTAGCGTAAGCCTAGGGGTGCCCTTGCCTAAGCCTAGGGGTGCCATAGCCTTAGGCTAGGGGAGCCATAGCCTTAGCCTAAGCCTAGGGGTGCCCTAGCCTAAGCCTAGGGGTTCCCTAGGCTATGCCTAGGGTTGCCCTAACCTAAACCTAGGGGTGCCCTAGCCTAAGCATAGGGGTGCCCTAGCCTTAGGCTAGGGGAGCCCTAGCCTTAGCCTAAGCCTAGGGCTGCCCTAGCCAAAGCCTAGGTGTGCCGTACTCTAAGCCTAGGGATGCCTTATCCTTAGGCTAGGGGAGCCCTAGCCTTAGCCTAAGCCTAGGGGGGCCCTAGCCAAAGATTAGGGGTGCCCTAGCCTAATCCTCTGGGTGCCCTAGCCTAAGCCTAGGTGTGCCCTAGGCTAAGCCTAGGGGAGCCCTAGCCTTAGCCTAAGCCTAGGGGGGCCCTAGCCAAAGATTAAGGGTGCACTAGCCTAATACTCTGGGTGCCCTGCCTAAGCCTAGGGTTGCCCTACCCTACCCTTAGGGGATCCCTAGCCTTAGGCTAGGGGAGCCCTAGCCTTAGCCTAAGCCTAGGGGTTCACTAGCCTAAGCCTAGGGGTGCCCTAGCCTAAGTCTAGGCGTGCCCTAGCCTAAGCATAGGGGTGCCCTAGCCTTAGGCTTGGGGAGCCCGAGCCTTAGCGTAAGCCTAGGGGTGCCCTAGCCTAAGCTTAGGGGTGCCCTAGCCTTAGGCTAGGGGAGCCCTAGCCTTAGCCTAAGCCTAGGGGGGCCCTAGCCAAAGATTAGGGGTGCCCTAGCCTAATCCTCTGGGTGCCCTGCCTAAGCCTAGGGGTGCCCTACCCTACCCTTAGGGGATCCCTAGCCTTAGGCTAGGGGAGCCCTAGCCTTAGCCTAAGCCTAGGGGTTCACTAGCCTAAGCCTAGGAGTGCCCTAACCTATGCCCAGGCTTGCCCTAGCCTAAGCATAGGGGTGCCCTAGTTTTAGGATAGGGGAGCCCTATTCTTAACCTCAGCCTAGTGGTGCCTTAGCCTAAGCCTAGGGGTGCCCTAGCCTAAGCCTAGGGGTGCCCTAGCCTAATCATTGGGGTGCCCTAGCCTAAGGCTAGGGGTGCCCATGCCTAAGCCTAGGGGTGCACTAGCATTAGGCTTGAGGAGCCCAACTTTAGCCTAAGCCTAGGGGTGCCCTAGCCTAAGCCGAGGGGTGCCCTAGCCTAAGCCTAGGGGTGCCCTAGCCTAAGCCTAGGGGTGCCCTAACCTAAGCCTAGGGGTGCCCTAGCCTTATGTTAGTGGAGCCCTAGCCTTAGCCTAAGCCTAGGGGTGCCCTAGGCTAAGCCTAGGGGTGCCCGAGCCTAAGCCTAGGGGTGCCCGAGCCAAAAGCTAGGGGTGCCCTAGCCTAAGTCTAGGGGTGCCCTAGCCTAAGCCTAGGGGTGCCCTAGCCTAAGCCTCGGCGTGCCCTAGCCTAAGCTTAGGGATTCCCTAGCCTTAGGCTAGGGGAGCCCTAGCCTTAGCCTAAGCCTAGGGGTTCACTAGCCTAAGCCTAGGGGTGCCCTAGCCTAAGTCTAGGCGTGCCCTAGCCTAAGCATAGGGGTGCCCTAGCCTTAGGCTTGGGGAGCCCGAGCCTTAGCGTAAGCCTAGGGGTGCCCTAGCCTAAGTTTAGGGGATCCCTAGCCTTAGGCTAGGGGAGCCCTAGCCTTAGCCTAAGACTAGGGGTTCACTAGCCTAAGCCTAGGGGTGCCCTAGCCTAAGTCTAGGCGTGCCCTAGCCTAAGCATAGGGGTGCCCTAGCCTTAGGCTTGGGGAGCCCGAGCCTTAGCGTAAGCCTAGGGGTGCCCAAGCCTAAGCTTAGGGGTGCCCTAGCCTTAGGCTAGGGGAGCCCTAGCCTTAGCCTAAGCCTAGGGGGGCCCTAGCCAAAGATTAGGGGTGCCCTAGCCTAATCCTCTGGGTGCCCTGCCTAAGCCTAGGGGTGCCCTACCCTACCCTTAGGGGATCCCTAGCCTTAGGCTAGGGGAGCCCTAGCCTTAGCCTAAGCCTAGGGGTTCACTAGCCTAAGCCTAGGAGTGCCCTAGCCTATGCCCAGGCTTGCCCTAGCCTAAGCATAGGGGTGCCCTAGTTTTAGGATAGGGGAGCCCTATTCTTAACCTCAGCCTAGTGGTGCCTTAGCCTAAGCCTAGGGGTGCCCTAGCCTAAGCCTAGGGGTGCCCTAGCCTAATCATTGGGGTGCCCTAGCCTAAGGCTAGGGGTGCCCATGCCTAAGCCTAGGGGTGCACTAGCATTAGGCTTGAGGAGCCCAACTTTAGCCTAAGCCTAGGGGTGCCCTAGCCTAAGCCGAGGGGTGCCCTAGCCTAAGCCTAGGGGTGCCCTAGCCTAAGCCTAGGGGTGCCCTAACCTAAGACTAGGGGTGTCCTAGCCTTATGTTAGTGGAGCCCTAGCCTTAGCCTAAGCCTAGGGGTGCCCTAGGCTAAGCCTAGGGGTGCCCTAGCCTAAGCCTAGGGGTGCCCGAGCCAAAAGCCAGGGGTGCCCTAGCCTAAGTCTAGGGGTGCCCTAGCCTAAGCCTAGGGGTGCCCTAGCCTAAGCCTCGGCGTGCCCTAGCCTAAGCTTAGGGATTCCCTAGCCTTAGGCTAGGGGAGCCCTAGCCTTAGCCTAAGCCTAGGGGTTCACTAGCCTAAGCCTAGGGGTGCCCTAGCCTAAGTCTAGGCGTGCCCTAGCCTAAGCATAGGGGTGCCCTAGCCTTAGGCTTGGGGAGCCCGAGCCTTAGCGTAAGCCTAGGGGTGCCCTAGCCTAAGCTTAGGGGATCCCTAGCCTTAGGCTAGGGGAGCCCTAGCCTTTGCCTAAGCCTAGGGGTTCACTAGCCTAAGCCTAGGGGTGCCCTAGCCTAAGTCTAGGCGTGCCCTAGCCTAAGCATAGGGGTGCCCTAGCCTTAGGCTTGGGGAGCCCGAGCCTTAGCGTAAGCCTAGGGGTGCCCTAGCCTAAGCTTAGGGGTGCCCTAGCCTTAGGCTAGGGGAGCCCTAGCCTTAGCCTAAGCCTAGGGGGGCCCTAGCCAAAGATTAGGGGTGCCCTAGCCTAATCCACTGGGTGCCCTGCCTAAGCCTAGGGGTGCCCTACCCTACCCTTAGGGGATCCCTAGCCTTAGGCTAGGGGAGCCCTAGCCTTAGCCTAAGCCTAGGGGTTCACTAGCCTAAGCCTAGGAGTGCCCTAGCCTATGCCCAGGCTTGCCCTAGCCTAAGCATAGGGGTGCCCTAGTTTTAGGATAGGGGAGCCCTATTCTTAACCTCAGCCTAGTGGTGCCTTAGCCTAAGCCTAGGGGTGCCCTAGCCTAAGCCTAGGGGTGCCCTAGCCTAATCATTGGGGTGCCCTAGCCTAAGACTAGGGGTGCCCATGCCTAAGCCTAGGGATGCACTAGCATTAGGCTTGAGGAGCCCAACTTTAGCCTAAGCCTAGGGGTGCCCTAGCCTAAGCCGAGGGGTGCCCTAGCCTAAGCCTAGGGGTGCCCTAGCCTAAGCCTAGGGGTGCCCTCACCTAAGCCTAGGGGTGCCCTAGCCTTATGTTAGTGGAGCCCTAGCCTTAGCCTAAGCCTAGGGGTGCCCTAGGATAAGCCTAGGGGTGCCCTAGCCTAAGCCTAGGGGTGCCCGAGCCAAAAGCTAGGGGTGCCCTAGCCTAAGTCTAGGGGTGCCCTAGCCTAAGCCTAGGGGTGCCCTAGCCTAAGCCTCGGCGTGCCCTAGCCTAAGCTTAGGGATTCCCTAGCCTTAGGCTAGGGGAGCCCTAGCCTTAGCCTAAGCCTAGGGGTTCACTAGCCTAAGCCTAGGGGTGCCCTAGCCTAAGTCTAGGCGTGCGCTAGCCTAAGCATAGGGGTGCCCTAGCCTTAGGCTTGGGGAGCCCGAGCCTTAGCGTAAGCCTAGGGGTGCCCTAGCCTAAGCTTAGGGGTGCCCTAGCCTTAGGCTAGGGGAGCCCTAGCCTTAGCCTAAGCCTAGGAGTGCCCTAGCCTAAGCCATGGGTGCCCTAGGATAAGCCTCAGTGTGCCCTAGCCTAAGCCTAGGAGTGCCCTAGCCTAAGCATAGGGGTGCCCTAACCTTAAGCTAGGGGAGCCCTAGCCTTAGACTAAGCGTAGGACTGCCCTAGCTTAAGCCTAGGGGTGCCCTAGTGTAAGCCTAGGGGTGCCTTAACCTTAGGCTAGGGCAGCCCTAGCCAAAGCCTAGGGGTGCCCTAGCCTAAGCCCAGGGGTGCCCTAGCCTTAGGCTAGGGGAGCCCTAGCCTTAGCCTAAGCCTAGGGGTTCACTAGCCTAGCCTTGGGGTGCCCTATCCTAAGTCTTGGCATGCCATAGCCTAAGCATAGCGGTGCCCTAGCCTTAGGCTAGGGGAGCCCGAGCCTTAGCGTAAGCCTAGGGGTTTCCTAGCCTTAGGCTAGAGGAGCCCTAGCCTTAGCCTAAGCCTAGGGTGCCCTACCCTAGCCTAGGGGTGCCCTAGCCAAAGCCTAGGGGTGCCCTAGCCTTAGCCTAAGCCTAGGGGTGCCCTAGCCTTAAGCTAGGGGAGCCTTAGCCTTAGCCTAAGCCTAGGGTGGCCCTAGCGTAAGCCTAGGGGTGCCCTAGCCTAAGCCTAGGGGTGCCCTAGCCTTAGGCTAGGGGAGCCATAGCCTTAGCCTAAGACTAGGGGTGCCTGAGCCTAAGCCTAGGGGTGCCCTAGCCTTAAGCTAGGGGAGCCTTAGCCTTAGCCTAAGCCTAGGGTGGCCCTAGCCTAAGCCTAAGAGTGTCCTAGCCTAAGCATAGGGGTGCCCTAGCCTTAGGCTAGGGGAGCTCTAGCCTTAGCCTAAGCCTAGGGGTACCTGAGCCTAAGCCTAGGGGTGCCCTACCCTAAGCCAAGGGGTGCCCTAACCTAAGCCCAGGGGTGCCCTAGTATAAGCCTAGGGGTGCCCTAGCCTTAGGATAGGGGAGCCCTAGCCTTAACCTAAACCTTGCGGTGCCCTAGCCAAAACCTAGGGGTGCCATAGCCAAAGAGTAGGGGTGCCCTAGCCTAAGGCTAGGGGTGCCTTAGCCTAAGCGTAGGGGTGCCCTAGCCTTAAGCTAGGGGAGCCTTAGCCTTAGCCTAAGCCTAGGGTGGCCCTAGCCTAAGCCTAGGGGTGCCCTAGCCTCAGCCTAGGGGTGCCCTAGCCTTAGGCTAGGAGAGCCATAGCCTTAGCCTAAGACTAGGCGTGCCCTAGCCAAAGCCTAAGGGTGTCCTAGCCTAAGGGTCCTAGCCTAAGACTAGGCGTGTCCTTAGCCAAAGCCTAAGGTTGTCCTAGCCTTAGGCTTGGGGAGCCCTAGCCTTAACCTAAACCTTGGGGTGCCCTAGCGAAAACTTAGGGGTGCCACAGCCAAAGTCTAGGGGTGCCCTAGCCTAAGGCTAGGGGTGCCTTCGCCTAAGCCTAGGGGTGCCCTAGCCTAAACTTAGGGGTTCCCTAGCCTTAGGCTAGGGGAGCCCTAGCCTTAGCCTTAGCCTAGGGGTTCACTAGCCAAAGCCTAGGAGTGCTCTAGCCTAAGCCTAGGGGTGACTTAGGCTAAGCCTCAGGGTTCCCTAGCCTAAGCCTAGGAGTGCCCTAGCCTAAGCATAGGGGCGCCCTAGCCTTAGGCTAGGGGAGCACTAGCCTTAGCCGAAGCATAGGACTGCCCTAGCTTAAGCCTAGGTGTGCCCCAGTCTAAGCCTAGGGGTGCCTTAACCTTAGGCTAGAGGAGCCCTAGCCTTAGCCTAAGCCTAGGGGTTCACTAGCCTAGCCTTGGGGTGCTCTAGCCTAAGTCTAGGCGTGCCATAGCCTAAGCATAGGGGTGCCCTAGCCTTAGGCTAGGGGAGCCCTAGCCTTAGCCTAAGCCTAGGGGTGCCCTAGCCTTAGACTAGGGGAGCCCAAGCCTTAGCCTAAGCCTATGTTTGCCCTAGCTTAAGCCTAGTGGTGCCCTAGCCTAAGCCTAGCGGTGCCCTAGCCTTAGGCTAGTGGAGCCCTGGCCTTAGCCTAAGTCTAGGGGTACCATAGCCTTAGCCTAGGGGTGCCCTAGCCTAAGCCTAGGGGTTCCCAAGCCTTAGGCTAGGGTAGCCCTAGCCTTGGCCTAATCCTAGGGGTGCCCTAGCCTAAGCCTAGGGGTGCCCTAACCTTAGGCTAGGGGAGCCCTATCCTTAGCCTAAGCCTAGGGGTGCCCTAGCCTAAGCCTAGGGGTGCCCTAGCCTAAGCCTAGGGGTGCTCTAGCCTAAGCCTAGGGGTGCCCTAGCCTAACCTTGGGGTGCCCTAGCCTTAAGCTAGGGGAGCCCTAGCCTTAGCCTAAGCCTAGGCGTGCCCTAGCCTAAGCCTAGGGGAGTCCTAGCCTAAGCCTAGGGTGGCCCTAGCCTAAGCCTAGGGGTGCCCTAGCCTAAGCTTAGGGGTGCCCTAGCCTTAGACTAGGGGAGCCCAAGCCTTAGCCTAAGCCTATGTTTGCCCTAGCCTAAGCCTAGTGGTGCCCTAGCCTAAGCCTAGCGGTGCCGTAGCCTTAGGCTAGGGGAGCCCTAGCCTTAGCCTAAGCCTAGGGGTACCCTAGCCTAAGCCTAGGGGTGCCCTAGCCTAAGCCTAGGGGTTCCCTAGCCTTAGGCTAGGGTAGCCCTAGCCTTGGCCTAGCCTAGGGGTGCCCTAAACTTAGGCTAGGGGAGCCCTATCCTTAGCCTAAGCCTAGGGGTGCTCTTGCCTAAGCCTAGGGGTGCCCTAACCTAAGCCTAGGGGTGCCCTAGCCTAAGCCTAGGGGTGCCCTAGCCTAACCCTAGGGGTGCCCTAGCCTTAAGCTAGGGGAGCCCTAACCTTAACCTAAGCCTAGGGGTGCCCCAGCCTAAGCCTAGGGGTGCCCTAGCCTAAGCCTAGGTGTGCCCTACCCTAAGCTTAGGGGTGCCCTAGCCTTAGGCTAGGGGAGCCCTAGCCTTAGCCTAAGCCTACGGGTGCCCTAGCCTAAGCCTCTGGGTGCCCTAGCCTAAGCCTAGGGGTGCCCTAGCCTAAGCCTAGGGGTGCCCTAGCCTGAGCCTAGGGGTGCCATAGCCTAAGGCAAGGGGAGCCGTAGCCTTAGCCTAAGCCTGGGGTGCCCTAGCCAAAGCCTAGGGGTGCCCTAGCCTAAGCCTTGGGGTGCCCTAGCTAAGCCTAGGGGTGTCCTAGCCTAAGCCTAGGCGTGCCCTAGCCTAAGCATAGTGGTGCCCTAGCCTTAGGCTAGGGGAGCCCTAGCCTTAGCCTAAACCTAGGGGTGCCTTAGCCTAAGCCTAGGGGTGCCTTAGCCTAAGCCTAGGGGTGCCCTCGCCTAAGTCTAGGGGTGCCCTAGCATTAGGCTAGGGGAGACCTAGCCTTAGCCTAACCCTAGGGGTGCCCCAGCCTTAGGCTAGGGGAGCCCTTGCCATAGCCTAAGCCTAGGGGTGCCCTATTCTAAGCCTAGGGGTGCCCTAGCATAAGCCTAGGGGTGCCCTAGCCTAAGCCTAGGGGTGCGCTAGCCTTAGGCTGGGGGAGCCCTAGCCTTAGCCTAAGCCTAGGGGTGCCCTAGCGTAAGCCTAAGGGTGCCCTAGCCTAAGCCTAGGGGTGCCCTAGCCTAAGCCTACGGTGCCCTAGCCTAAGCCTAGGGGTGCCCTAGCCTTAGGCTAGGGGAGCCCTAGCCTTATCCTAAGCCCAGGGGTGCCCTAGCGGAAGCCTAAGGATGTCCTAGCCTAAGCCTAGGGGTGCCCTAGCCTAAGCCTAGGGGTGCCCTAGCCTTAGGCTAGGAAAGCCCCAGCCTTAGTCTAAACCTACGGGTGCCCTAGCCTAAGCCTAGGGGTGCCCTGCCTAAGCCTAGGGGTGCCGTAGCCAAAGACTAGGGGTGCCCTAGCCTAAGCCTCTGGGTGCCCTAGCCTAAGCCTAGGGGT
>NW_027458635.1:0-26736 GCF_050624435.1 Tenrec ecaudatus | reverse complement strand
GCCTGGGGCTCCCCCCTCCCAGGGGGAACCCTAAGCCTGGGGCTCCCCTCCCGGGGGCTCCCCGGGCCTGGGGCTCCCCCCTCCCAGGGGGAACCCTAAGCCTGGGGCTCCCCTCCCGGGGGCTCCCCGGGCCTGGGGCTCCCCCCTCCCAGGGGGAACCCTAAGCCTGGGGCTCCCCTCCCGGGGGCTCCCCGGGCCTGGGGCTCCCCCCTCCCAGGGGGAACCCTAAGCCTGGGGCTCCCCTCCCGGGGGCTCCCCGGGCCTGGGGCTCCCCCCTCCCAGGGGGAACCCTAAGCCGGGGGCTCCCCTCCCGGGGGCTCCCCGGGCCTGGGGCTCCCCCCTCCCAGGGGGAACCCTAAGCCGGGGGCTCCCCTCCCGGGGGCTCCCCGGGCCTGGGGCTCCCCCCTCCCAGGGGGAACCCTAAGCCGGGGGCTCCCCTCCCGGGGGCTCCCCGGGCCTGGGGCTCCCCCCTCCCAGGGGGAACCCTAAGCCGGGGGCTCCCCTCCCGGGGGCTCCCCAGGCCTGGGGCTCCCCCCTCCCAGGGGGAACCCTAAGCCGGGGGCTCCCCTCCCGGGGGCTCCCCAGGCCTGGGGCTCCCCCCTCCCAGGGGGAACCCTAAGCCGGGGGCTCCCCTCCCGGGGGCTCCCCAGGCCTGGGGCTCCCCCCTCCCAGGGGGAACCCTAAGCCGGGGGCTCCCCTCCCGGGGGCTCCCCAGGCCTGGGGCTCCCCCCTCCCAGGGGGAACCCTAAGCCGGGGGCTCCCCTCCCGGGGGCTCCCCAGGCCTGGGGCTCCCCCCTCCCAGGGGGAACCCTAAGCCGGGGGCTCCCCTCCCGGGGGCTCCCCAGGCCTGGGGCTCCCCCCTCCCAGGGGGAACCCTAAGCCGGGGGCTCCCCTCCCGGGGGCTCCCCAGGCCTGGGGCTCCCCCCTCCCAGGGGGAACCCTAAGCCGGGGGCTCCCCTCCCGGGGGCTCCCCAGGCCTGGGGCTCCCCCCTCCCAGGGGGAACCCTAAGCCGGGGGCTCCCCTCCCGGGGGCTCCCCAGGCCTGGGGCTCCCCCCTCCCAGGGGGAACCCTAAGCCGGGGGCTCCCCTCCCGGGGGCTCCCCAGGCCTGGGGCTCCCCCCTCCCAGGGGGAACCCTAAGCCGGGGGCTCCCCTCCCGGGGGCTCCCCAGGCCTGGGGCTCCCCCCTCCCAGGGGGAACCCTAAGCCGGGGGCTCCCCTCCCGGGGGCTCCCCAGGCCTGGGGCTCCCCCCTCCCAGGGGGAACCCTAAGCCGGGGGCTCCCCTCCCGGGGGCTCCCCAGGCCTGGGGCTCCCCCCTCCCAGGGGGAACCCTAAGCCGGGGGCTCCCCTCCCGGGGGCTCCCCAGGCCTGGGGCTCCCCCCTCCCAGGGGGAACCCTAAGCCGGGGGCTCCCCTCCCGGGGGCTCCCCAGGCCTGGGGCTCCCCCCTCCCAGGGGGAACCCTAAGCCGGGGGCTCCCCTCCCGGGGGCTCCCCAGGCCTGGGGCTCCCCCCTCCCAGGGGGAACCCTAAGCCGGGGGCTCCCCTCCCGGGGGCTCCCCAGGCCTGGGGCTCCCCCCTCCCAGGGGGAACCCTAAGCCGGGGGCTCCCCTCCCGGGGGCTCCCCAGGCCTGGGGCTCCCCCCTCCCAGGGGGAACCCTAAGCCGGGGGCTCCCCTCCCGGGGGCTCCCCAGGCCTGGGGCTCCCCCCTCCCAGGGGGAACCCTAAGCCGGGGGCTCCCCTCCCGGGGGCTCCCCAGGCCTGGGGCTCCCCCCTCCCAGGGGGAACCCTAAGCCGGGGGCTCCCCTCCCGGGGGCTCCCCAGGCCTGGGGCTCCCCCCTCCCAGGGGGAACCCTAAGCCGGGGGCTCCCCTCCCGGGGGCTCCCCAGGCCTGGGGCTCCCCCCTCCCAGGGGGAACCCTAAGCCGGGGGCTCCCCTCCCGGGGGCTCCCCAGGCCTGGGGCTCCCCCCTCCCAGGGGGAACCCTAAGCCGGGGGCTCCCCTCCCGGGGGCTCCCCAGGCCTGGGGCTCCCCCCTCCCAGGGGGAACCCTAAGCCGGGGGCTCCCCTCCCGGGGGCTCCCCAGGCCTGGGGCTCCCCCCTCCCAGGGGGAACCCTAAGCCGGGGGCTCCCCTCCCGGGGGCTCCCCAGGCCTGGGGCTCCCCCCTCCCAGGGGGAACCCTAAGCCGGGGGCTCCCCTCCCGGGGGCTCCCCAGGCCTGGGGCTCCCCCCTCCCAGGGGGAACCCTAAGCCGGGGGCTCCCCTCCCGGGGGCTCCCCAGGCCTGGGGCTCCCCCCTCCCAGGGGGAACCCTAAGCCGGGGGCTCCCCTCCCGGGGGCTCCCCAGGCCTGGGGCTCCCCCCTCCCAGGGGGAACCCTAAGCCGGGGGCTCCCCTCCCGGGGGCTCCCCAGGCCTGGGGCTCCCCCCTCCCAGGGGGAACCCTAAGCCGGGGGCTCCCCTCCCGGGGGCTCCCCAGGCCTGGGGCTCCCCCCTCCCAGGGGGAACCCTAAGCCGGGGGCTCCCCTCCCGGGGGCTCCCCAGGCCTGGGGCTCCCCCCTCCCAGGGGGAACCCTAAGCCGGGGGCTCCCCTCCCGGGGGCTCCCCAGGCCTGGGGCTCCCCCCTCCCAGGGGGAACCCTAAGCCTGGGGCTCCCCTCCCGGGGGCTCCCCAGGCCTGGGGCTCCCCCCTCCCAGGGGGAACCCTAAGCCTGGGGCTCCCCTCCCGGGGGCTCCCCAGGCCTGGGGCTCCCCCCTCCCAGGGGGAACCCTAAGCCTGGGGCTCCCCTCCCGGGGGCTCCCCAGGCCTGGGGCTCCCCCCTCCCAGGGGGAACCCTAAGCCTGGGGCTCCCCAGGGCTGGGGCTCCCCAGGCCTAGGGCTCCCCCCTCCCAGGGGGAACCCTAAGCCTGGGGCTCCCCAGGCCTAGGGCTCCCCCCTCCCAGGGGGAACCCTAAGCCTGGGGCTCCCCAGGGCTGGGGCTCCCCCCTCCCAGGGGGAACCCTAAGCCTGGGGCTCCCCAGGGCTGGGGCTCCCCCCTCCCAGGGGGAACCCTAAGCCTGGGGCTCCCCAGGGCTGGGGCTCCCCCCTCCCAGGGGGAACCCTAAGCCTGGGGCTCCCCAGGGCTGGGGCTCCCCAGGCCTAGGGCTCCCCCCTCCCAGGGGGAACCCTAAGCCTGGGGCTCCCCAGGGCTGGGGCTCCCCAGGCCTAGGGCTCCCCCCTCCCAGGGGGAACCCTAAGCCTGGGGCTCCCCTCCCGGGGGCTCCCCAGGCCTAGGGCTCCCCCCTCCCAGGGGGAACCCTAAGCCTGGGGCTCCCCTCCCGAGGGCTCCCCAGGCCTAGGGCTCCCCCCTCCCAGGGGGAACCCTAAGCCTGGGGCTCCCCTCCCGGGGGCTCCCCAGGCCTAGGGCTCCCCCCTCCCAGGGGGAACCCTAAGCCTGGGGCTCCCCTCCCGGGGGCTCCCCAGGCCTAGGGCTCCCCCCTCCCAGGGGGAACCCTAGGCCTGGGGCTCCCCTCCCGGGGGCTCCCCAGGCCTAGGGCTCCCCCCTCCCAGGGGGAACCCTAAGCCTGGGGCTCCCCTCCCGGGGGCTCCCCAGGCCTAGGGCTCCCCCCTCCCAGGGGGAACCCTAAGCCTGGGGCTCCCCTCCCGGGGGCTCCCCAGGCCTAGGGCTCCCCCCTCCCAGGGGGAACCCTAAGCCTGGGGCTCCCCTCCCGGGGGCTCCCCAGGCCTAGGGCTCCCCAGGGCTGGGGCTCCCCTGGCCTAGGGCTCCCCCCTCCCAGGGGGAACCCTAAGCCTGGGGCTCCCCAGGGCTGCGGCTCCCCCGGTCTAGGGCTCCCCCCTCCCAGGGGGAACCCTAAGCCTGGGGCTCCCCCCTCCCGGGGGCTCCCCCAGGCCGGGGGCTCCCCAGGGCTGGGGGCTCCCCCGGCCTGGGGCTCCCCACTGCAAGGGGGAACCCCCAGGCCGGGGGCTCCCCAGGGCTGGGGGCTCCCCCGGCCTGGGGGATCCCCCCTCCCAGGGGGAACCCCCAGGCCGGGGGCTCCCCAGGGCTGGGGGCTCCCCCGGCCTGGGGGCTCCCCCCTCCCAGGGGGAACCCCCAGGCCGGGGGCTCCCCAGGGCTGGGGGCTCCCCCGGCCTGGGGGCTCCCCCCTCCCAGGGGGAACCCCCAGGCCGGGGGCTCCCCAGGGCTGGGGGCTCCCCCGGCCTGGGGGCTCCCCCCTCCCAGGGGGAACCCCCAGGCCGGGGGCTCCCCAGGGCTGGGGGCTCCCCCGGCCTGGGGGCTCCCCCCTCCCAGGGGGAACCCCCAGGCCGGGGGCTCCCCAGGGCTGGGGCTCCCCAGGCCTGGGGCTCCCCCCTCCCAGGGGGAACCCTAAGCCTGGGGCTCCCCAGGGCTGGGGCTCCCCAGGACTGGGGCTCCCCCCTCCCAGGGGGAACCCTAAGCCTGGGGCTCCCCAGGGCTGGGTCTCCCCAGGCCTGGGGCTCCCCCCTCCCAGGGGGAACCCTAAGCCTGGGGCTCCCCAGGGCTGGGGCTCCCCAGGCCTGGGGCTCCCCCCTCCCAGGGGGAACCCTAAGCCTGGGGCTCCCCAGGGCTGGGGCTCCCCAGGCCTGGGGCTCCCCCCTCCCAGGGGGAACCCTAAGCCTGGGGCTCCCCAGGGCTGGGGCTCCCAAGGCCTGGGGCTCCCCCCTCCCAGGGGGAACCCTAAGCCTGGGGCTCCCCAGGGCTGGGGCTCCCCAGGCCTGGGGCTCCCCCCTCCCAGGGGGAACCCTAAGCCTGGGGCTCCCCAGGGCTGGGGCTCCCCAGGCCTGGGGCTCCCCCCCCCAGGGGGAACCCTAAGCCTGGGGCTCCCCAGGGCTGGGGCTCCCCAGGCCTGGGGCTCCCCCCTCCCAGGGGGAACCCTAAGCCTGGGGCTCCCCAGGGCTGGGGCTCCCCAGGCCTGGGGCTCCCCCCTCCCAGGGGGAACCCTAAGCCTGGGGCTCCCCAGGGCTGGGGCTCCCCAGGCCTGGGGCTCCCCCCTCCCAGGGGGAACCCTAAGCCTGGGGCTCCCCAGGGCTGGGGCTCCCCAGGCCTGGGGCTCCCCCCTCCCAGGGGGAACCCTAAGCCTGGGGCTCCCCAGGGCTGGGGCTCCCCAGGCCTGGGGCTCCCCCCTCCCAGGGGGATCCCTAAGCCTGGGGCTCCCCAGGGCTGGGGCTCCCCAGGCCTGGGGCTCCCCCCTCCCAGGGGGAACCCTAAGCCTGGGGCTCCCCAGGCCTGGGGCTCCCCAGGCCTGGGGCTCCCCCCTCCCAGGGGGAACCCTAAGCCTGGGGCTCCCCAGGGCTGGGGCTCCCCAGGCCTGGGGCTCCCCCCTCCCAGGGGGAACCCTAATCCTGGGCCTCCCCAGGGCTGGGGCTCCCCAGGCCTGGGGCTCCCCCCTCCCAGGGGGAACCCTAATCCTGGGCCTCCCCAGGGCTGGCGCTCCCCAGGCCTGGGGCTCCCCCCTCCCAGGGGGAACCCTAAGCCTGGGGCTCCCCAGGGCTGGGGCTCCCCAGGCCTGGGGCTCCCCCCTCCCAGGGGGAACCCTAAGCCTGGGGCTCCCCAGGGCTGAGGCTCCCCAGGCCTGGGGCTCCCCCCTCCCAGGGGGAACCTTAAGCCTGGGGCTCCCCTCCCGGGGGCTCCCCAGGCCTGGGGCTCCCCCCTCCCAGGGGGAACCCTAAGCCTGGGGCTCCCCAGGGCTGGGGCTCCCCAGGCCTGGGGCTCCCCCCTCCCAGGGGGAACCCTAAGCCTGGGGCTCCCCAGGGCTGGGGCTCCCCAGGCCTGGGGCTCCCCCCTCCCAGGGGGAACCCTAAGCCTGGGGCTCCCCAGGGCTGGGGCTCCCCAGGCCTGGGGCTCCCCCCTCCCAGGGGGAACCCTAAGCCTGGGGCTCCCCAGGGCTGGGGCTCCCCAGGCCTGGGGCTCCCCCCTCCCAGGGGGAACCCTAAGCCTGGGGCTCCCCAGGGCTGGGGCTCCCCAGGCCTGGGGCTCCCCCCTCCCAGGGGGAACCCTAAGCCTGGGGCTCCCCAGGGCTGGGGCTCCCCAGGCCTGTGGCTCCCCCCTCCCAGGGGGAACCCTAAGCCTGGGGCTCCCCAGGGCTGGGGAACCCTAAGCCTGGGGCTCCCCAGGGCTGGGGCTCCCCAGGCCTGGGGCTCCCCCCTCCCAGGGGGAACCCTAAGCCTGGGGCTCCCCAGGGCTGGGGCTCCCCAGGCCTGGGGCTCCCCCCTCCCAGGGGGAACCCTAAGCCTGGGGCTCCCCACGGCTGGGGCTCCCCAGGCCTGGGGCTCCCCCCTCCCAGGGGGAACCCTAAGCCTGGGGCTCCCCAGGGCTGGGGCTCCCCAGGCCTGGGGCTCCCCCCTCCCAGGGGGAAGCCTATGCCTGGGGCTCCCCAGGGCTGGGGCTCCCCAGGCCTTGGGCTCCCCCCTCCCAGGGGGAACCCTAAGCCTGGGGCTCCCCAGGGCTGGGGCTCCCCAGGCCTGGGGCTCCCCCCTCCCAGGGGGAACCCTAAGCCTGGGGCTCCCCAGGGCTGGGGCTCCCCAGGCCTGGGGCTCCCCCCTCCCAGGGGGAACCCTAAGCCTGGGGCTCCCCAGGGCTGGGGCTCCCCAGGCCTGGGGCTCCCCCCTCCCAGGGGGAACCCTAAGCCTGGGGCTCCCCAGGGCTGGGGCTCCCCAGGCCTGGGGCTCCCCCCTCCCAGGGGGAACCCTAAGCCTGGGGCTCCCCAGGGCTGGGGCTCCCCAGGCCTGGGGCTCCCCCCTCCCAGGGGGAACCCTAAGCCTGGGGCTCCCCAGGCCTGGGGCTCCCCAGGCCTGGGGCTCCCCCCTCCCAGGGGGAACCCTAAGCCTGGGGCTCCCCAGGGCTGGGGCTCCCCAGGCCTGGGGCTCCCCCCTCCCAGGGGGAACCCTAAGCCTGGGGCTCCCCAGGGCTGGGGCTCCCCAGGCCTGGGGCTCCCCCCTCCCAGGGGGAACCCTAAGCCTGGGGCTCCCCAGGGCTGGGGCTCCCCAGGCCTGGGGCTCCCCCCTCCCAGGGGGAACCCTAAGCCTGGGGCTCCCCAGGGCTGGGGCTCCCCAGGCCTGGGGCTCCCCCCTCCCAGGGGGAACCCTAAGCCTGGGGCTCCCCAGGGCTGGGGCTCCCCAGGCCTGGGGCTCCCCCCTCCCAGGGGGAACCCTAAGCCTGGGGCTCCCCAGGGCTGGGGCTCCCCAGGCCTGGGGCTCCCCCCTCCCAGGGGGAACCCTAAGCCTGGGGCTCCCCAGGGCTGGGGCTCCCCAGGCCTGGGGCTCCCCCCTCCCAGGGGGAACCCTAAGCCTGGGGCTCCCCAGGGCTGGGGCTCCCCAGGCCTGGGGCTCCCCCCTCCCAGGGGGAACCCTAAGCCTGGGGCTCAGGCCTGGGGCTCCCCCCTCCCAGGGGGAACCCTAAGCCTGGGGCTCCCCTCCCGGGGGCTCCCCAGGCCTGGGGCTCCCCCCTCCCAGGGGGAACCCTAAGCCTGGGGCTCCCCTCCCGGGGGCTCCCCAGGCCTGGGGCTCCCCCCTCCCAGGGGGAACCCTAAGCCTGGGGCTCCCCTCCCGGGGGCTCCCCAGGCCTGGGGCTCCCCCCTCCCAGGGGGAACCCTAAGCCTGGGGCTCCCCTCCCGGGGGCTCCCCAGGCCTGGGGCTCCCCCCTCCCAGGGGGAACCCTAAGCCTGGGGCTCCCCTCCCGGGGGCTCCCCAGGCCTGGGGCTCCCCCCTCCCAGGGGGAACCCTAAGCCTGGGGCTCCCCTCCCGGGGGCTCCCCAGGCCTGGGGCTCCCCCCTCCCAGGGGGAACCCTAAGCCTGGGGCTCCCCTCCCGGGGGCTCCCCAGGCCTGGGGCTCCCCCCTCCCAGGGGGAACCCTAAGCCTGGGGCTCCCCTCCCGGGGGCTCCCCAGGCCTGGGGCTCCCCCCTCCCAGGGGGAACCCTAAGCCTGGGGCTCCCCTCCCGGGGGCTCCCCAGGCCTGGGGCTCCCCCCTCCCAGGGGGAACCCTAAGCCTGGGGCTCCCCAGGGCTGGGGCTCCCCAGGCCTGGGGCTCCCCCCTCCCAGGGGGAACCCTAAGCCTGGGGCTCCCCTCCCGGGGGCTCCCCAGGCCTGGGGCTCCCCCCTCCCAGGGGGAACCCTAAGCCTGGGGCTCCCCAGGGCTGGGGCTCCCCAGGCCTGGGGCTCCCCCCTCCCAGGGGGAACCCTAAGCCTGGGGCTCCCCAGGGCTGGGGCTCCCCAGGCCTGGGGCTCCCCCCTCCCAGGGGGAACCCTAAGCCTGGGGCTCCCCAGGGCTGGGGCTCCCCAGGCCTGGGGCTCCCCCCTCCCAGGGGGAACCCTAAGCCTGGGGCTCCCCAGGGCTGGGGCTCCCCAGGCCTGGGGCTCCCCCCTCCCAGGGGGAACCCTAAGCCTGGGGCTCCCCAGGGCTGGGGCTCCCCAGGCCTGGGGCTCCCCGCTCCCAGGGGGAACCCTAAGCCTGGGGCTCCCCAGGGCTGGGGCTCCCCAGGCCTGGGGCTCCCCCCTCCCAGGGGGAACCCTAAGCCTGGGGCTCCCCAGGGCTGGGGCTCCCCAGGCCTGGGGCTCCCCCCTCCCAGGGGGAACCCTAAGCCTGGGGCTCCCCAGGGCTGGGGCTCCCCAGGCCTGGGGCTCCCCCCTCCCAAGGGGAACCCTAAGCCTGGGGCTCCCCAGGGCTGGGGCTCCCCAGGCCTGGGGCTCCCCCCACCCAGGGGGAACCCTAAGCCTGGGGCTCCCCAGGGCTGGGGCTCCCCAGGCCTGGGGCTCCCCCCTCCCAGGGGGAACCCTAAGCCTGGGGCTCCCCAGGGCTGGGGCTCCCCAGGCCTGGGGCTCCCCCCTCCCAGGGGGAACCCTAAGCCTGGGGCTCCCCAGGGCTGGGGCTCCCCAGGCCTGGGGCTCCCCCCTCCCAGGGGGAACCCTAAGCCTGGGGCTCCCCAGGGCTGGGGCTCCCCAGGCCTGGGGCTCCCCCCTCCCAGGGGGAACCCTAAGCCTGGGGCTCCCCAGGGCTGGGGCTCCCCAGGCCTGGGGCTCCCCCCTCCCAGGGGGAACCCTAAGCCTGGGGCTCCCCAGGGCTGGGGCTCCCCAGGCCTGGGGCTCCCCCCTCCCAGGGGGAACCCTAAGCCTGGGGCTCCCCAGGGCTGGGGCTCCCCAGGCCTGGGGCTCCCCCCTCCCAGGGGGAACCCTAAGCCTGGGGCTCCCCAGGGCTGGGGCTCCCCAGGCCTGGGGCTCCCCCCTCCCAGGGGGAACCCTAAGCCTGGGGCTCCCCAGGGCTGGGGCTCCCCAGGCCTGGGGCTCCCCCCTCCCAGGGGGAACCCTAAGCCTGGGGCTCCCCAGGACTGGGGCTCCCCAGGCCTGGGGCTCCCCCCTCCCAGGGGGAACCCTAAGCCTGGGGCTCCCCAGGGCTGGGGCTCCCCAGGCCTGGGGCTCCCCCCTCCCAGGGGGAACCCTAAGCCTGGGGCTCCCCAGGGCTGGGGCTCCCCAGGCCTGGGGCTCCCCCCTCCCAGGGGGAACCCTAAGCCTGGGGCTCCCCAGGGCTGGGGCTCCCCAGGCCTGGGGCTCCCCCCTCCCAGGGGGAACCCTAAGCCTGGGGCTCCCCAGGGCTGGGGCTCCCCAGGCCTGGGGCTCCCCCCTCCCAGGGGGAACCCTAAGCCTGGGGCTCCCCAGGGCTGGGGCTCCCCAGGCCTGGGGCTCCCCCCTCCCAGGGGGAACCCTAAGCCTGGGGCTCCCCAGGGCTGGGGCTCCCCAGGCCTGGGGCTCCCCCCTCCCAGGGGGAACCCTAAGCCTGGGGCTCCCCAGGGCTGGGGCTCCCCAGGCCTGGGGCTCCCCCCTCCCAGGGGGAACCCTAAGCCTGGGGCTCCCCAGGGCTGGGGCTCCCCAGGCCTGGGGCTCCCCCCTCCCAGGGGGAACCCTAAGCCTGGGGCTCCCCAGGGCTGGGGCTCCCCAGGCCTGGGGCTCCCCCCTCCCAGGGGGAACCCTAAGCCTGGGGCTCCCCAGGGCTGGGGCTCCCCAGGCCTGGGGCTCCCCCCTCCCAGGGGGAACCCTAAGCCTGGGGCTCCCCAGGGCTGGGGCTCCCCAGTCCTGGGGCTCCCCCCTCCCAGGGGGAACCCTAAGCCTGGGGCTCCCCAGGGCTGGGGCTCCCCAGGCCTGGGGCTCCCCCCTCCCAGGGGGAACCCTAAGCCTGGGGCTCCCCAGGGCTGGGGCTCCCCAGGCCTGGGGCTCCCCCCTCCCAGGGGGAACCCTAAGCCTGGGGCTCCCCAGGGCTGGGGCTCCCCAGGCCTGGGGCTCCCCCCTCCCAGGGGGAACCCTAAGCCTGGGGCTCCCCAGGGCTGGGGCTCCCCAGGCCTGGGGCTCCCCCCTCCCAGGGGGAACCCTAAGCCTGGGGCTCCCCAGGGCTGGGGCTCCCCAGGCCTGGGGCTCCCCCCTCCCAGGGGGAACCCTAAGCCTGGGGCTCCCCAGGGCTGGGGCTCCCCAGGCCTGGGGCTCCCCCCTCCCAGGGGGAACCCTAAGCCTGGGGCTCCCCAGGGCTGGGGCTCCCCAGGCCTGGGGCTCCCCCCTCCCAGGGGGAACCCTAAGCCTGGGGCTCCCCAGGACTGGGGCTCCCCAGGCCTGGGGCTCCCCCCTCCCAGGGGGAACCCTAAGCCTGGGGCTCAGGCCTGGGGCTCCCCCCTCCCAGGGGGAACCCTAAGCCTGGGGCTCCCCAGGGCTGGGGCTCCCCAGGCCTGGGGCTCCCCCCTCCCAGGGGGAACCCTAAGCCTGTGGCTCAGGCCTGGGGCTCCCCCCTCCCAGGGGGAACCCTAAGCCTGGGGCTCCCCTCCCGGGGGCTCCCCAGGCCTGGGGCTCCCCCCTCCCAGGGGGAACCCTAAGCCTGGGGCTCCCCTCCCGGGGGCTCCCCAGGCCTGGGGCTCCCCCCTCCCAGGGGGAACCCTAAGCCTGGCGCTCCCCTCCCGGGGGCTCCCCAGGCCTGGGGCTCCCCCCTCCCAGGGGGAACCCTAAGCCTGGGGCTCCCCTCCCGGGGGCTCCCCAGGCCTGGGGCTCCCCCCTCCCAGGGGGAACCCTAAGCCTGGGGCTCCCCTCCCGGGGGCTCCCCAGGCCTGGGGCTCCCCCCTCCCAGGGGGAACCCTAAGCCTGGGGCTCCCCTCCCGGGGGCTCCCCAGGCCTGGGGCTCCCCCCTCCCAGGGGGAACCCTAAGCCTGGGGCTCCCCTCCCGGGGGCTCCCCAGGCCTGGGGCTCCCCCCTCCCAGGGGGAACCCTAAGCCTGGGGCTCCCCTCCCGGGGGCTCCCCAGGCCTGGGGCTCCCCCCTCCCAGGGGGAACCCTAAGCCTGGGGCTCCCCTCCCGGGGGCTCCCCAGGCCTGGGGCTCCCCCCTCCCAGGGGGAACCCTAAGCCTGGGGCTCCCCTCCCGGGGGCTCCCCAGGCCTGGGGCTCCCCCCTCCCAGGGGGAACCCTAAGCCTGGGGCTCCCCTCCCGGGGGCTCCCCAGGCCTGGGGCTCCCCCCTCCCAGGGGGAACCCTAAGCCTGGGGCTCCCCTCCCGGGGGCTCCCCAGGCCTGGGGCTCCCCCCTCCCAGGGGGAACCCAAAGCCTGGGGCTCCCCTCCCGGGGGCTCCCCAGGCCTGGGGCTCCCCCCTCCCAGGGGGAACCCAAAGCCTGGGGCTCCCCTCCCGGGGGCTCCCCAGGCCTGGGGCTCCCCCCTCCCAGGGGGAACCCTAAGCCGGGGGCTCCATCCCGGGGGCTCCCCAGGCCTAGGGCTCCCCCCTCCCAGGGGGAACCCTAAGCCGGGGGCTCCCCTCCCGGGGGCTCCCCAGGCCTAGGGCTCCCCCCTCCCAGGGGGAACCCTCAGCCGGGGGCTCCCCTCCCGGGGGCTCCCCAGGCCTAGGGCTCCCCCCTCCCAGGGGGAACCCTAAGCCGGGGGCTCCCCTCCCGGGGGCTCCCCAGGCCTAGGGCTCCCCCCTCCCAGGGGGAACCCTAAGCCGGGGGCTCCCCTCCCGGGGGCTCCCCAGGCCTAGGGCTCCCCCCTCCCAGGGGGAACCCTAAGCCGGGGGCTCCCCTCCCGGGGGCTCCCCAGGCCTAGGGCTCCCCCCTCCCAGGGGGAACCCTAAGCCGGGGGCTCCCCTCCCGGGGGCTCCCCAGGCCTAGGGCTCCCCCCTCCCAGGGGGAACCCTAAGCCTGGGGCTCCCCTCCCGGGGGCTCCCCAGGCCTGGGGCTCCCCCCTCCCAGGGGGAACCCTAAGCCTGGGGCTCCCCTCCCGGGGGCTCCCCAGGCCTGGGGCTCCCCCCTTCCAGGGGGAACCCTAAGCCTGGGGCTCCCCTCCCGGGGGCTCCCCAGGCCTGGGGCTCCCCCCTCCCAGGGGGAACCCTAAGCCTGGGGCTCCCCTCCCGGGGGCTCCCCAGGCCTGGGGCTCCCCCCTCCCAGGGGGAACCCTAAGCCTCCGGGGGCTCCATCCCGGGGGCTCCCCAGGCCTAGGGCTCCCCCCTCCCAGGGGGAACCCTAAGCCGGGGGCTCCATCCCGGGGGCTCCCCAGGCCTAGGGCTCCCCCTTCCCAGGGGGAACCCTAAGCCGGGGGCTCCCCTCCCGGGGGCTCCCCAGGCCTAGGGCTCCCCCCTCCCAGGGGGAACCCTAAGCCGGGGGCTCCCCTCCCGGGGGCTCCCTAGGCCTAGGGCTCCCCCCTCCCAGGGGGAACCCTAAGCCGGGGGCTCCCCTCCCGGGGGCTCCCCAGGCCTAGGGCTCCCCCCTCCCAGGGGGAACCCTAAGCCGGGGGCTCCCCTCCCGGGGGCTCCCCAGGCCTAGGGCTCCCCCCTCCCAGGGGGAACCCTAAGCCGGGGGCTCCCCTCCCGGGGGCTCCCCAGGCCTAGGGCTCCCCCCTCCCAGGGGGAACCCTAAGCCGGGGGCTCCCCTCCCGGGGGCTCCCCAGGCCTAGGGCTCCCCCCTCCCAGGGGGAACCCTAAGCCGGGGGCTCCCCTCCCGGGGGCTCCCCAGGCCTAGGGCTCCCCCCTCCCAGGGGGAACCCTAAGCCGGGGGCTCCCCTCCCGGGGGCTCCCCAGGCCTAGGGCTCCCCCCTCCCAGGGGGAACCCTAAGCCGGGGGCTCCCCTCCCGGGGGCTCCCCAGGCCTAGGGCTCCCCCCTCCCAGGGGGAACCCTAAGCCGGGGGCTCCGCTCCCGGGGGCTCCCCAGGCCTAGGGCTCCCCCCTCCAGGGGGAACCCTAAGCCGGGGGCTCCCCTCCCGGGGGCTCCCCAGGCCTGGGGCTCCCTCCTCCCAGGGGGAACCCTAAGCCGGGGGCTCCCCAGGGCTGGGGCTCCCCAGGCCTGGGGCTCCCCCCTCCCAGGGGGAACCCTAAGCCGGGGGCTCCCCAGGGCTGGGGCTCCCCAGGCCTGGGGCTCCCCCCTCCCAGGGGGAACCCTAAGCCGGGGGCTCCCCAGGGCTGGGGCTCCCCAGGCCTGGGGCTCCCCCCTCCCAGGGGGAACCCTAAGCCGGGGGCTCCCCAGGGCTGGGGCTCCCCAGGCCTGGGGCTCCCCCCTCCCAGGGGGAACCCTAAGCCGGGTGCTCCCCAGGGCTGGGGCTCCCCAGGCCTGGGGCTCCCCCCTCCCAGGGGGAACCCTAAGCCGGGGGCTCCCCAGGGCTGGGGCTCCCCAGGCCTGGGGCTCCCCCCTCCCAGGGGGAACCCTAAGCCGGGGGCTCCCCAGGGCTGGGGCTCCCCAGGCCTGGGGCTCCCCCCTCCCAGGGGGAACCCTAAGCCGGGGGCTCCCCAGGGCTGGGGCTCCCCAGGCCTGGGGCTCCCCCCTCCCAGGGGGAACCCTAATCGGGGGCTCCCCAGGGCTGGGGCTCCCCAGGCCTGGGGCTCCCCCCTCCCAGGGGGAAACCTAAGCCGGGGGCTCCCCAGGGCTGGGGCTCCCCAGGCCTGGGGCTCCCCCCTCCCAGGGGGAACCCTAAGCCGGGGGCTCCCCAGGGCTGGGGCTCCCCAGGCCTGGGGTTCCCCCCTCCCAGGGGGAACCCTAAGCCGGGGGCTCCCCAGGGCTGGGGCTCCCCAGGCCTGGGGCTCCCCCCTCCCAGGGGGAACCCTAAGCCGGGGGCTCCCCAGGGCTGGGGCTCCCCAGGCCTGGGGCTCCCCCCTCCCAGGGGGAACCCTAAGCCGGGGGCTCCCCAGGCCTGGGGCTCCCCCCTCCCAGGGGGAACCCTAAGCCGGGGGCTCCCCAGGGCTGGGGCTCCCCAGGCCTGGGGCTCCCCCCTCCCAGGGGGAACCCTAAGCCGGGGGCTCCCCAGGGCTGGGGCTCCCCAGGCCTGGGGCTCCCCCCTCCCAGGGGGAACCCTAAGCCGGGGGCTCCCCAGGGCTGGGGCTCCCCAGGCCTGGGGCTCCCCCCTCCCAGGGGGAACCCTAAGCCGGGGGCTCCCCAGGGCTGGGGCTCCCCAGGACTGGGGCTCCCCCCTCCCAGGGGGAACCCTAAGCCGGGGGCTCCCCAGGGCTGGGGCTCCCCAGGCCTGGGGCTCCCCCCTCCCAGGGTGAACCCTAAGCCGGGGGCTCCCCAGGGCTGGGGCTCCCCAGGCCTGGGGCTCCCCCCTCCCAGGGGGAACCCTAAGCCGGGGGCTCCCCAGGGCTGGGGCTCCCCAGGCCTGGGGCTCCCCCCTCCCAGGGGGAACCCTAAGCCGGGGGCTCCCCAGGGCTGGGGCTCCCCAGGGCTGGGGCTCCCCCCTCCCAGGGGGAACCCTAAGCCGGGGGCTCCCCAGGGCTGGGGCTCCCCAGGCCTAGGGCTCCCCCCTCCCAGGGGGAACCCTAAGCCGGGGGCTCCCCAGGCCTGGGGCTCCCCCCTCCCAGGGGGAACCCTAAGCCGGGGGCTCCCCAGGGCTGGGGCTCCCCAGGCCTAGGGCTCCCCCCTCCCAGGGGGAACCCTAAGCCGGGGGCTCCCCAGGGCTGGGGCTCCCCCCTCCCAGGGGGAACCCTAAGCCGGGGGCTCCCCAGGGCTGGGGCTCCCCAGGCCTAGGGCTCCCCCCTCCCAGGGGGAACCCTAAGCCGGGGGCTCCCCAGGGCTGGGGCTCCCCCCTCCCAGGGGGAACCCTAAGCCGGGGGCTCCCCAGGGCTGGGGCTCCCCAGGCCTAGGGCTCCCCCCTCCCAGGGGGAACCCTAAGCCGGGGGCTCCCCAGGGCTGGGGCTCCCCCCTCCCAGGGGGAACCCTAAGCCGGGGGCTCCCCAGGGCTGGGGCTCCCCAGGCCTAGGGCTCCCCCCTCCCAGGGGGAACCCTAAGCCGGGGGCTCCCCAGGGCTGGGGCTCCCCCCTCCCAGGGGGAACCCTAAGCCGGGGGCTCCCCAGGGCTGGGGCTCCCCAGGCCTAGGGCTCCCCCCTCCCAGGGGGAACCCTAAGCCGGGGGATCCCCAGGGCTGGGGCTCCCCCCTCCCAGGGGGAACCCTAAGCCGGGGGCTCCCCAGGGCTGGGGCTCGCCAGGCCTAGGGCTCCCCCCTCCCAGGGGGAACCCTAAGCCGGGGGCTCCCCAGGGCTGGGGCTCCCCCCTCCCAGGGGGAACCCTAAGCCGGGGGCTCCCCAGGGCGGGGGCTCCCCAGGCCTAGGGCTCCCCCCTCCCAGGGGGAACCCTAAGCCGGGGGCTCCCCAGGGCGGGGGCTCCCCCTCCCAGGGGGGAACCCTAAGCCGGGGGCTCCCCAGGGCGGGGGCTCCCCAGGCCTAGGGCTCCCCCCTCCCAGGGGGGAACCCTAAGCCGGGGGCTCCCCAGGGCGGGGGCTCCCCAGGCCTAGGGCTCCCCCCTCCCAGGGGGGAACCCTAAGCCGGGGGCTCCCCAGGGCGGGGGCTCCCCAGGCCTAGGGCTCCCCCCTCCCAGGGGGGAACCCTAAGCCGGGGGCTCCCCAGGCCGGGGGCTCCCCAGGCATAGGGCTCCCCCCTCCCAGGGGGGAACCCTAAGCCGGGGGCTCCCCAGGCCGGGGGCTCCCCAGGCCCAGGGCTCCCCCCTCCCAGGGGGGAACCCTAAGCCGGGGGCTCCCCAGGCCGGGGGCTCCCCAGGCCCAGGGCTCCCCCCTCCCAGGGGGGAACCCTAAGCCGGGGGCTCCCCAGGCCGGGGGCTCCCCAGGCCCAGAGCTCCCCCCTCCCAGGGGAAACCCTAAGCCGGGGGCTCCCGAGGGCTGGGGCTCCCCAGGCCTGGGGCTCCCCCCTCCCAGGGGGAACCCTAAGCCGGGGGCTCCCCAGGGCTGGGGCTCCCCAGGCCTGGGGCTCCCCCCTCCCAGGGGGAACCCTAAGCCGGGGGCTCCCCAGGGCTGGGGCTCCCCAGGCCTAGGGCTCCCCCCTCCCAGGGGGAAACCTAAGCCGGGGGCTCCCCAGGCCTGGGGCTCCCCCCTCCCAGGGGGAACCCTAAGCCGGGGGCTCCCCAGGGCTGGGGCTCCCCAGGCCTAGGGCTCCCCCCTCCCAGGGGGAACCCTAAGCCGGGGGCTCCCCAGGGCTGGGGCTCCCCCCTCCCAGGGGGAACCCTAAGCCGGGGGCTCCCCAGGGCTGGGGCTCCCCAGGCCTAGGGTTCCCCCCTCCCAGGGGGAACCCTAAGCCGGGGGCTCCCCAGGGCTGGGGCTCCCCCCTCCTAGGGGGAACCCTAAGCCGGGGGCTCCCCAGGGCTGGGGCTCCCCAGGCCTAGGGCTCCCCCCTCCTAGGGGGAACCCTAAGCCGGGGGCTCCCCAGGGCTGGGGCTCCCCCCTCCCAGGGGGAACCCTAAGCCGGGGGCTCCCCAGGGCTGGGGCTCCCCAGGCCTAGGGCTCCCCCCTCCCAGGGGGAACCCTAAGCCGGGGGCTCCCCAGGGCTGGGGCTCCCTCCTCCCAGAGGGAACCCTAAGCCGGGGGCTCCCCAGGGCTGGGGCTCCCCAGGCCTAGGGCTCCCCCCTCCCAGGGGGAACCCTAAGCCGGGGGCTCCCCAGGGCTGGGGCTCCCCCCTCCCAGGGGGAACCCTAAGCCGGGGGCTCCCCAGGGCTGGGGCTCCCCCCTCCCAGGGGGAACCCTAAGCCGGGGGCTCCCCAGGGCTGGGTCTCCCCAGGCCTAGGGCTCCCCCCTCCCAGGGGGAACCCTAAGCCGGGGGCTCCCCAGGGCTGGGGCTCCCCCCTCCCAGGGGGAACCCTAAGCCGGGGGCTCCCCAGGGCTGGGGCTCGCCAGGCCTAGGGCTCCCCCCTCCCAGGGGGAACCCTAAGCCGGGGGCTCCCCAGGGCTGGGGCTCCCCCCTCCCAGGGGGAACCCTAAGCAGGGGGCTCCCCAGGGCGGGGGCTCCCCAGGCCTAGGGCTCCCCCCTCCCAGGGGGAACCCTAAGCCGGGGGCTCCCCAGGGCGGGGGCTCCCCCCTCCCAGGGGGGAACCCTAAGCCGGGGGCTCCCCAGGGCGGGGGCTCCCCAGGCCTAGGGCTCCCCCCTCCCAGGGGGGAACCCTAAGCCGGGGGCTCCCCAGGCCGGGGGCTCCCCAGGCCTAGGGCTCCCCCCTCCCAGGGGGGAACCCTAAGCCGGGGGCTCCCCAGGCCGGGGGCTCCCCAGGCCTAGGGCTCCCCCCTCCCAGGGGGGAACCCTAAGCCGGGGGCTCCCCAGGCCGGGGGCTCCCCAGGCCTAGGGCTCCCCCCTCCCAGGGGGGAACCCTAAGCCGGGGGCTCCCCAGGCCGGGGGCTCCCCAGGCCCAGGGCTCCCCCCTCCCAGGGGGGAACCCTAAGCCGGGGGCTCCCCTTGCCGGGGGCTCCCCAGGCCCAGGGCTCCCCCCTCCCAGGGGGGAACCCTAAGCCGGGGGCTCCCCAGGGCGGGGGCTCCCCAGGCCCAGGGCTCCCCCCTCCCAGGGGGGAACCCTAAGCCGGGGGCTCCCCAGGGCGGGGGCTCCCCAGGCCCGGGGCTCCCCCCTACCAGGGGGAACCCTAAGCCTGGGGCTCCCCTCCCGGGGGCTCCCCGGGCCCGGGGCTCCCCCCTCCCAGGGGGAACCCTAAGCCTGGGGCTCCCCTCCCGGGGGCTCCCCGGGCCCGGGGCTCCCCCCTCCCAGGGGGAACCCTAAGCCTGGGGCTCCCCTCCCGGGGGCTCCCCGGGCCCGGGGCTCCCCCCTCCCAGGGGGAACCCTAAGCCTGGGGCTCCCCTCCCGGGGGCTCCCCGGGCCCGGGGCTCCCCCCTCCCAGGGGGAACCCTAAGCCTGGGGCTCCCCTCCCGGGGGCTCCCCGGGCCCGGGGCTCCCCCCTCCCAGGGGGAACCCTAAGCCTGGGGCTCCCCTCCCGGGGGCTCCCCGGGCCCGGGGCTCCCCCCTCCCAGGGGGAACCCTAAGCCTGGGGCTCCCCTCCCGGGGGCTCCCCGGGCCCGGGGCTCCCCCCTCCCAGGGGGAACCCTAAGCCTGGGGCTCCCCTCTCGGGGGCTCCCCGGGCCCGGGGCTCCCCCCTCCCAGGGGGAACCCTAAGCCTGGGGCTCCCCTCCCGGGGGCTCCCCGGGCCCGGGGCTCCCCCCTCCCAGGGGGAACCCTAAGCCTGGGGCTCCCCTCCCGGGGGCTCCCCGGGCCCGGGGCTCCCCCCTCCCAGGGGGAACCCTAAGCCTGGGGCTCCCCTCCCGGGGGCTCCCCGGGCCTGGGGCTCCCCCCTCCCAGGGGGAACCCTAAGCCTGGGGCTCCCCTCCCGGGGGCTCCCCAGGCCTGGGGCTCCCCCCTCCCAGGGGGAAC
Source organism: Tenrec ecaudatus (assembly GCF_050624435.1). NCBI lineage: Eukaryota > Metazoa > Chordata > Mammalia > Afrosoricida > Tenrecidae > Tenrec > Tenrec ecaudatus. The sequence continues at coordinate 8,110 of NW_027458635.1, read as the reverse complement.
CCTAAGCCTGGGGCTCCCCTCCCGGGGGCTCCCCAGGCCTGGGGCTCCCCCCTCCCAGGGGGAACCCTAAGCCTGGGGCTCCCCTCCCGGGGGCTCCCCAGGCCTGGGGCTCCCCCCTCCCAGGGGGAACCCTAAGCCTGGGGCTCCCCTCCCGGGGGCTCCCCAGGCCTGGGGCTCCCCCCTCCCAGGGGGAACCCTAAGCCTGGGGCTCCCCTCCCGGGGGCTCCCCAGGCCTGGGGCTCCCCCCTCCCAGGGGGAACCCTAAGCCTGGGGCTCCCCTCCCGGGGGCTCCCCAGGCCTGGGGCTCCCCCCTCCCAGGGGGAACCCTAAGCCTGGGGCTCCCCTCCCGGGGGCTCCCCAGGCCTGGGGCTCCCCCCTCCCAGGGGGAACCCTAAGCCTGGGGCTCCCCTCCCGGGGGCTCCCCAGGCCTGGGGCTCCCCCCTCCCAGGGGGAACCCTAAGCCTGGGGCTCCCCTCCCGGGGGCTCCCCAGGCCTGGGGCTCCCCCCTCCCAGGGGGAACCCTAAGCCTGGGGCTCCCCTCCCGGGGGCTCCCCAGGCCTGGGGCTCCCCCCTCCCAGGGGGAACCCTAAGCCTGGGGCTCCCCTCCCGGGGGCTCCCCAGGCCTGGGGCTCCCCCCTCCCAGGGGGAACCCTAAGCCTGGGGCTCCCCTCCCGGGGGCTCCCCAGGCCTGGGGCTCCCCCCTCCCAGGGGGAACCCTAAGCCTGGGGCTCCCCTCCCGGGGGCTCCCCAGGCCTGGGGCTCCCCCCTCCCAGGGGGAACCCTAAGCCTGGGGCTCCCCTCCCGGGGGCTCCCCAGGCCTGGGGCTCCCCCCTCCCAGGGGGAACCCTAAGCCGGGGGCTCCCCTCCCGGGGGCTCCCCAGGCCTGGGGCTCCCTCCTCCCAGGGGGAACCCTAAGCCGGGGGCTCCCCAGGGCTGGGGCTCCCCAGGCCTGGGGCTCCCCCCTCCCAGGGGGAACCCTAAGCCGGGGGCTCCCCAGGGCTGGGGCTCCCCAGGCCTGGGGCTCCCCCCTCCCAGGGGGAACCCTAAGCCGGGGGCTCCCCAGGGCTGGGGCTCCCCAGGCCTGGGGCTCCCCCCTCCCAGGGGGAACCCTAAGCCGGGGGCTCCCCAGGGCTGGGGCTCCCCAGGCCTGGGGCTCCCCCCTCCCAGGGGGAACCCTAAGCCGGGTGCTCCCCAGGGCTGGGGCTCCCCAGGCCTGGGGCTCCCCCCTCCCAGGGGGAACCCTAAGCCGGGGGCTCCCCAGGGCTGGGGCTCCCCAGGCCTGGGGCTCCCCCCTCCCAGGGGGAACCCTAAGCCGGGGGCTCCCCAGGGCTGGGGCTCCCCAGGCCTGGGGCTCCCCCCTCCCAGGGGGAACCCTAAGCCGGGGGCTCCCCAGGGCTGGGGCTCCCCAGGCCTGGGGCTCCCCCCTCCCAGGGGGAACCCTAAGCCGGGGGCTCCCCAGGGCTGGGGCTCCCCAGGCCTGGGGCTCCCCCCTCCCAGGGGGAACCCTAATCGGGGGCTCCCCAGGGCTGGGGCTCCCCAGGCCTGGGGCTCCCCCCTCCCAGGGGGAAACCTAAGCCGGGGGCTCCCCAGGGCTGGGGCTCCCCAGGCCTGGGGCTCCCCCCTCCCAGGGGGAACCCTAAGCCGGGGGCTCCCCAGGGCTGGGGCTCCCCAGGCCTGGGGTTCCCCCCTCCCAGGGGGAACCCTAAGCCGGGGGCTCCCCAGGGCTGGGGCTCCCCAGGCCTGGGGCTCCCCCCTCCCAGGGGGAACCCTAAGCCGGGGGCTCCCCAGGGCTGGGGCTCCCCAGGCCTGGGGCTCCCCCCTCCCAGGGGGAACCCTAAGCCGGGGGCTCCCCAGGCCTGGGGCTCCCCCCTCCCAGGGGGAACCCTAAGCCGGGGGCTCCCCAGGGCTGGGGCTCCCCAGGCCTGGGGCTCCCCCCTCCCAGGGGGAACCCTAAGCCGGGGGCTCCCCAGGGCTGGGGCTCCCCAGGCCTGGGGCTCCCCCCTCCCAGGGGGAACCCTAAGCCGGGGGCTCCCCAGGGCTGGGGCTCCCCAGGCCTGGGGCTCCCCCCTCCCAGGGGGAACCCTAAGCCGGGGGCTCCCCAGGGCTGGGGCTCCCCAGGACTGGGGCTCCCCCCTCCCAGGGGGAACCCTAAGCCGGGGGCTCCCCAGGGCTGGGGCTCCCCAGGCCTGGGGCTCCCCCCTCCCAGGGTGAACCCTAAGCCGGGGGCTCCCCAGGGCTGGGGCTCCCCAGGCCTGGGGCTCCCCCCTCCCAGGGGGAACCCTAAGCCGGGGGCTCCCCAGGGCTGGGGCTCCCCAGGCCTGGGGCTCCCCCCTCCCAGGGGGAACCCTAAGCCGGGGGCTCCCCAGGGCTGGGGCTCCCCAGGGCTGGGGCTCCCCCCTCCCAGGGGGAACCCTAAGCCGGGGGCTCCCCAGGGCTGGGGCTCCCCAGGCCTAGGGCTCCCCCCTCCCAGGGGGAACCCTAAGCCGGGGGCTCCCCAGGCCTGGGGCTCCCCCCTCCCAGGGGGAACCCTAAGCCGGGGGCTCCCCAGGGCTGGGGCTCCCCAGGCCTAGGGCTCCCCCCTCCCAGGGGGAACCCTAAGCCGGGGGCTCCCCAGGGCTGGGGCTCCCCCCTCCCAGGGGGAACCCTAAGCCGGGGGCTCCCCAGGGCTGGGGCTCCCCAGGCCTAGGGCTCCCCCCTCCCAGGGGGAACCCTAAGCCGGGGGCTCCCCAGGGCTGGGGCTCCCCCCTCCCAGGGGGAACCCTAAGCCGGGGGCTCCCCAGGGCTGGGGCTCCCCAGGCCTAGGGCTCCCCCCTCCCAGGGGGAACCCTAAGCCGGGGGCTCCCCAGGGCTGGGGCTCCCCCCTCCCAGGGGGAACCCTAAGCCGGGGGCTCCCCAGGGCTGGGGCTCCCCAGGCCTAGGGCTCCCCCCTCCCAGGGGGAACCCTAAGCCGGGGGCTCCCCAGGGCTGGGGCTCCCCCCTCCCAGGGGGAACCCTAAGCCGGGGGCTCCCCAGGGCTGGGGCTCCCCAGGCCTAGGGCTCCCCCCTCCCAGGGGGAACCCTAAGCCGGGGGATCCCCAGGGCTGGGGCTCCCCCCTCCCAGGGGGAACCCTAAGCCGGGGGCTCCCCAGGGCTGGGGCTCGCCAGGCCTAGGGCTCCCCCCTCCCAGGGGGAACCCTAAGCCGGGGGCTCCCCAGGGCTGGGGCTCCCCCCTCCCAGGGGGAACCCTAAGCCGGGGGCTCCCCAGGGCGGGGGCTCCCCAGGCCTAGGGCTCCCCCCTCCCAGGGGGAACCCTAAGCCGGGGGCTCCCCAGGGCGGGGGCTCCCCCTCCCAGGGGGGAACCCTAAGCCGGGGGCTCCCCAGGGCGGGGGCTCCCCAGGCCTAGGGCTCCCCCCTCCCAGGGGGGAACCCTAAGCCGGGGGCTCCCCAGGGCGGGGGCTCCCCAGGCCTAGGGCTCCCCCCTCCCAGGGGGGAACCCTAAGCCGGGGGCTCCCCAGGGCGGGGGCTCCCCAGGCCTAGGGCTCCCCCCTCCCAGGGGGGAACCCTAAGCCGGGGGCTCCCCAGGCCGGGGGCTCCCCAGGCATAGGGCTCCCCCCTCCCAGGGGGGAACCCTAAGCCGGGGGCTCCCCAGGCCGGGGGCTCCCCAGGCCTAGGGCTCCCCCCTCCCAGGGGGGAACCCTAAGCCGGGGGCTCCCCAGGCCGGGGGCTCCCCAGGCCCAGGGCTCCCCCCTCCCAGGGGGGAACCCTAAGCCGGGGGCTCCCCAGGCCGGGGGCTCCCCAGGCCCAGAGCTCCCCCCTCCCAGGCGGGAACCCTAAGCCGGGGGCTCCCCAGGGCGGGGGCTCCCCAGGCCCAGGGATCCACCCTCCCAGGGGGGAACCCTAAGCCGGGGGCTCCCCAGGGCGGGGGCTCCCCAGGCCCAGGGCTCCCCCCTCCCAGGGGGGAACCCTAAGCCGGGGGCTCCCCAGGGCGGGGGCTCCCCAGGCCCAGGGCTCCCCCCTCCCAGGGGGGAAACCTAAGCCGGGGGCTCCCCAGGGCTGGGGCTCCCCAGGCCCGGGGCTCCCCCCTCCCAGGGGGAACCCTAAGCCGGGGGCTCCCCAGGGCTGGGGCTCCCCAGGCCTGGGGCTCCCCCCTCCCAGGGGGAACCCTAAGCCGGGGGCTCCCCAGGGCTGGGGCTCCCCAGGCCTGGGGCTCCCCCCTCCCAGGGGGAACCCTAAGCCGGGGGCTCCCCAGGGCTGGGGCTCCCCAGGCCTGGGGCTCCCCCCTCCCAGGGGGAACCCTAAGCCGGGGGCTCCCCAGGGCTGGGGCTCCCCAGGCCTGGGGCTCCCCCCTCCCAGGGGAAACCCTAAGCCGGGGGCTCCCGAGGGCTGGGGCTCCCCAGGCCTGGGGCTCCCCCCTCCCAGGGGGAACCCTAAGCCGGGGGCTCCCCAGGGCTGGGGCTCCCCAGGCCTGGGGCTCCCCCCTCCCAGGGGGAACCCTAAGCCGGGGGCTCCCCAGGGCTGGGGCTCCCCAGGCCTAGGGCTCCCCCCTCCCAGGGGGAAACCTAAGCCGGGGGCTCCCCAGGCCTGGGGCTCCCCCCTCCCAGGGGGAACCCTAAGCCGGGGGCTCCCCAGGGCTGGGGCTCCCCAGGCCTAGGGCTCCCCCCTCCCAGGGGGAACCCTAAGCCGGGGGCTCCCCAGGGCTGGGGCTCCCCCCTCCCAGGGGGAACCCTAAGCCGGGGGCTCCCCAGGGCTGGGGCTCCCCAGGCCTAGGGTTCCCCCCTCCCAGGGGGAACCCTAAGCCGGGGGCTCCCCAGGGCTGGGGCTCCCCCCTCCTAGGGGGAACCCTAAGCCGGGGGCTCCCCAGGGCTGGGGCTCCCCAGGCCTAGGGCTCCCCCCTCCTAGGGGGAACCCTAAGCCGGGGGCTCCCCAGGGCTGGGGCTCCCCCCTCCCAGGGGGAACCCTAAGCCGGGGGCTCCCCAGGGCTGGGGCTCCCCAGGCCTAGGGCTCCCCCCTCCCAGGGGGAACCCTAAGCCGGGGGCTCCCCAGGGCTGGGGCTCCCTCCTCCCAGAGGGAACCCTAAGCCGGGGGCTCCCCAGGGCTGGGGCTCCCCAGGCCTAGGGCTCCCCCCTCCCAGGGGGAACCCTAAGCCGGGGGCTCCCCAGGGCTGGGGCTCCCCCCTCCCAGGGGGAACCCTAAGCCGGGGGCTCCCCAGGGCTGGGGCTCCCCCCTCCCAGGGGGAACCCTAAGCCGGGGGCTCCCCAGGGCTGGGGCTCCCCAGGCCTAGGGCTCCCCCCTCCCAGGGGGAACCCTAAGCCGGGGGCTCCCCAGGGCTCGGGCTCCCCCCTCCCAGGGGGAACCCTAAGCCGGGGGCTCCCCAGGGCTGGGGCTCGCCAGGCCTAGGGCTCCCCCCTCCCAGGGGGAACCCTAAGCCGGGGGCTCCCCAGGGCTGGGGCTCCCCCCTCCCAGGGGGAACCCTAAGCAGGGGGCTCCCCAGGGCGGGGGCTCCCCAGGCCTAGGGCTCCCCCCTCCCAGGGGGAACCCTAAGCCGGGGGCTCCCCAGGGCGGGGGCTCCCCCCTCCCAGGGGGGAACCCTAAGCCGGGGGCTCCCCAGGGCGGGGGCTCCCCAGGCCTAGGGCTCCCCCCTCCCAGGGGGGAACCCTAAGCCGGGGGCTCCCCAGGCCGGGGGCTCCCCAGGCCTAGGGCTCCCCCCTCCCAGGGGGGAACCCTAAGCCGGGGGCTCCCCAGGCCGGGGGCTCCCCAGGCCTAGGGCTCCCCCCTCCCAGGGGGGAACCCTAAGCCGGGGGCTCCCCAGGCCGGGGGCTCCCCAGGCCTAGGGCTCCCCCCTCCCAGGGGGGAACCCTAAGCCGGGGGCTCCCCAGGCCGGGGGCTCCCCAGGCCCAGGGCTCCCCCCTCCCAGGGGGGAACCCTAAGCCGGGGGCTCCCCTTGCCGGGGGCTCCCCAGGCCCGGGGCTCCCCCCTCCCAGGGGGGAACCCTAAGCCGGGGGCTCCCCAGGGCGGGGGCTCCCCAGGCCCGGGGCTCCCCCCTCCCAGGGGGGAACCCTAAGCCGGGGGCTCCCCAGGGCGGGGGCTCCCCAGGCCCGGGGCTCCCCCCTCCCAGGGGGAACCCTAAGCCGGGGGCTCCCCTCCCGGGGGCTCCCCGGGCCCGGGGCTCCCCCCTCCCAGGGGGAACCCTAAGCCTGGGGCTCCCCTCCCGGGGGCTCCCCGGGCCCGGGGCTCCCCCCTCCCAGGGGGAACCCTAAGCCTGGGGCTCCCCTCCCGGGGGCTCCCCGGGCCCGGGGCTCCCCCCTCCCAGGGGGAACCCTAAGCCTGGGGCTCCCCTCCCGGGGGCTCCCCGGGCCCGGGGCTCCCCCCTCCCAGGGGGAACCCTAAGCCTGGGGCTCCCCTCCCGGGGGCTCCCCGGGCCCGGGGCTCCCCCTCCCAGGGGGAACCCTAAGCCTGGGGCTCCCCTCCCGGGGGCTCCCCGGGCCCGGGGCTCCCCCCTCCCAGGGGGAACCCTAAGCCTGGGGCTCCCCTCCCGGGGGCTCCCCGGGCCCGGGGCTCCCCCCTCCCAGGGGGAACCCTAAGCCTGGGGCTCCCCTCCCGGGGGCTCCCCGGGCCCGGGGCTCCCCCCTCCCAGGGGGAACCCTAAGCCTGGGGCTCCCCTCCCGGGGGCTCCCCGGGCCCGGGGCTCCCCCCTCCCAGGGGGAACCCTAAGCCTGGGGCTCCCCTCCCGGGGGCTCCCCGGGCCCGGGGCTCCCCCCTCCCAGGGGGAACCCTAAGCCTGGGGCTCCCCTCCCGGGGGCTCCCCGGGCCCGGGGCTCCCCCCTCCCAGGGGGAACCCTAAGCCTGGGGCTCCCCTCCCGGGGGCTCCCCAGGCCCGGGGCTCCCCCCTCCCAGGGGGAACCCTAAGCCTGGGGCTCCCCTCCCGGGGGCTCCCCAGGCCCGGGGCTCCCCCCTCCCAGGGGGAACCCTAAGCCTGGGGCTCCCCTCCCGGGGGCTCCCCGGCCCGGGGCTCCCCCCTCCCAGGGGGAACCCTAAGCCTGGGGCTCCCCTCCCGGGGGCTCCCCAGGCCCGGGGCTCCCCCCTCCCAGGGGGAACCCTAAGCCTGGGGCTCCCCTCCCGGGGGCTCCCCAGGCCTGGGGCTCCCCCCTCCCAGGGGGAACCCTAAGCCTGGGGCTCCCCTCCCGGGGGCTCCCCAGGCCTGGGGCTCCCCCCTCCCAGGGGGAACCCTAAGCCTGGGGCTCCCCTCCCGGGGGCTCCCCAGGCCTGGGGCTCCCCCTCCCAGGGGGAACCCTAAGCCTGGGGCTCCCCTCCCGGGGGCTCCCCAGGCCTGGGGCTCCCCCCTCCCAGGGGGAACCCTAAGCCTGGGGCTCCCCTCCCGGGGGCTCCCCAGGCCTGGGGCTCCCCCCTCCCAGGGGGAACCCTAAGCCTGGGGCTCCCCTCCCGGGGGCTCCCCAGGCCTGGGGCTCCCCCCTCCCAGGGGGAACCCTAAGCCTGGGGCTCCCCTCCCGGGGGCTCCCCAGGCCTGGGGCTCCCCCCTCCCAGGGGGAACCCTAAGCCTGGGGCTCCCCTCCCGGGGGCTCCCCAGGCCTGGGGCTCCCCCCTCCCAGGGGGAACCCTAAGCCTGGGGCTCCCCTCCCGGGGGCTCCCCAGGCCTGGGGCTCCCCCCTCCCAGGGGGAACCCTAAGCCTGGGGCTCCCCTCCCGGGGGCTCCCCAGGCCTGGGGCTCCCCCCTCCCAGGGGGAACCCTAAGCCTGGGGCTCCCCTCCCGGGGGCTCCCCAGGCCTGGGGCTCCCCCCTCCCAGGGGGAACCCTAAGCCTGGGGCTCCCCTCCCGGGGGCTCCCCAGGCCTGGGGCTCCCCCCTCCCAGGGGGAACCCTAAGCCTGGGGCTCCCCTCCCGGGGGCTCCCCAGGCCTGGGGCTCCCCCTCCCAGGGGGAACCCTAAGCCTGGGGCTCCCTCCCGGGGGCTCCCCAGGCCTGGGGCTCCCCCCTCCAGGGGGAACCCTAAGCCTGGGGCTCCCCTCCCGGGGGTCTCCCCAGGCCTGGGGGCTCCCCCCTCCCAGGGGGAACCCTAAGCCTGGGGCTCCCCCTTCCCGGGGGCTCCCCAGGCTGGGGCTCCCCCCTCCCCGGGGG
>NW_027458634.1:0-26764 GCF_050624435.1 Tenrec ecaudatus | reverse complement strand
CCCCTAGCCTCAGGCTAGGGCACCCCTAGGCTCTAGGCTAGGGCTCCCCGAGGCTAAGGCGAGGGCTCCCCTAGCCTTCAGGCTAGGGCACCCCTAGGCTCTAGGCTAGGGCTCCCCGAGGCTAAGGCGAGGGCTCCCCTAGCCTTCAGGCTAGGGCACCCCTAGGCTCTAGGCTAGGGCTCCCCGAGGCTAAGGCGAGGGCTCCCCTAGCCTTCAGGCTAGGGCACCCCTAGGCTCTAGGCTAGGGCTCCCCGAGGCTAAGGCGAGGGCTCCCCTAGCCTTCAGGCTAGGGCACCCCTAGGCTCTAGGCTAGGGCTCCCCGAGGCTAAGGCGAGGGCTCCCCTAGCCTTCAGGCTAGGGCACCCCTAGGCTCTAGGCTAGGGCTCCCCGAGGCTAAGGCGAGGGCTCCCCTAGCCTTCAGGCTAGGGCACCCCTAGGCTCTAGGCTAGGGCTCCCCGAGGCTAAGGCGAGGGCTCCCCTAGCCTTCAGGCTAGGGCACCCCTAGGCTCTAGGCTAGGGCTCCCCGAGGCTAAGGCGAGGGCTCCCCTAGCCTTCAGGCTAGGGCACCCCTAGGCTCTAGGCTAGGGCTCCCCGAGGCTAAGGCGAGGGCTCCCCTAGCCTTCAGGCTAGGGCACCCCTAGGCTCTAGGCTAGGGCTCCCCGAGGCTAAGGCGAGGGCTCCCCTAGCCTTCAGGCTAGGGCACCCCTAGGCTCTAGGCTAGGGCTCCCCGAGGCTAAGGCGAGGGCTCCCCTAGCCTTCAGGCTAGGGCACCCCTAGGCTCTAGGCTAGGGCTCCCCGAGGCTAAGGCGAGGGCTCCCCTAGCCTTCAGGCTAGGGCACCCCTAGGCTCTAGGCTAGGGCTCCCCGAGGCTAAGGCGAGGGCTCCCCTAGCCTTCAGGCTAGGGCACCCCTAGGCTCTAGGCTAGGGCTCCCCGAGGCTAAGGCGAGGGCTCCCCTAGCCTTCAGGCTAGGGCACCCCTAGGCTCTAGGCTAGGGCTCCCCGAGGCTAAGGCGAGGGCTCCCCTAGCCTTCAGGCTAGGGCACCCCTAGGCTCTAGGCTAGGGCTCCCCGAGGCTAAGGCGAGGGCTCCCCTAGCCTTCAGGCTAGGGCACCCCTAGGCTCTAGGCTAGGGCTCCCCGAGGCTAAGGCGAGGGCTCCCCTAGCCTTCAGGCTAGGGCACCCCTAGGCTCTAGGCTAGGGCTCCCCGAGGCTAAGGCGAGGGCTCCCCTAGCCTTCAGGCTAGGGCACCCCTAGGCTCTAGGCTAGGGCTCCCCGAGGCTAAGGCGAGGGCTCCCCTAGCCTTCAGGCTAGGGCACCCCTAGGCTCTAGGCTAGGGCTCCCCGAGGCTAAGGCGAGGGCTCCCCTAGCCTTCAGGCTAGGGCACCCCTAGGCTCTAGGCTAGGGCTCCCCGAGGCTAAGGCGAGGGCTCCCCTAGCCTTCAGGCTAGGGCACCCCTAGGCTCTAGGCTAGGGCTCCCCGAGGCTAAGGCGAGGGCTCCCCTAGCCTTCAGGCTAGGGCACCCCTAGGCTCTAGGCTAGGGCTCCCCGAGGCTAAGGCGAGGGCTCCCCTAGCCTTCAGGCTAGGGCACCCCTAGGCTCTAGGCTAGGGCTCCCCGAGGCTAAGGCGAGGGCTCCCCTAGCCTTCAGGCTAGGGCACCCCTAGGCTCTAGGCTAGGGCTCCCCGAGGCTAAGGCGAGGGCTCCCCTAGCCTTCAGGCTAGGGCACCCCTAGGCTCTAGGCTAGGGCTCCCCGAGGCTAAGGCGAGGGCTCCCCTAGCCTTCAGGCTAGGGCACCCCTAGGCTCTAGGCTAGGGCTCCCCGAGGCTAAGGCGAGGGCTCCCCTAGCCTTCAGGCTAGGGCACCCCTAGGCTCTAGGCTAGGGCTCCCCGAGGCTAAGGCGAGGGCTCCCCTAGCCTTCAGGCTAGGGCACCCCTAGGCTCTAGGCTAGGGCTCCCCGAGGCTAAGGCGAGGGCTCCCCTAGCCTTCAGGCTAGGGCACCCCTAGGCTCTAGGCTAGGGCTCCCCGAGGCTAAGGCGAGGGCTCCCCTAGCCTTCAGGCTAGGGCACCCCTAGGCTCTAGGCTAGGGCTCCCCGAGGCTAAGGCGAGGGCTCCCCTAGCCTTCAGGCTAGGGCACCCCTAGGCTCTAGGCTAGGGCTCCCCGAGGCTAAGGCGAGGGCTCCCCTAGCCTTCAGGCTAGGGCACCCCTAGGCTCTAGGCTAGGGCTCCCCGAGGCTAAGGCGAGGGCTCCCCTAGCCTTCAGGCTAGGGCACCCCTAGGCTCTAGGCTAGGGCTCCCCGAGGCTAAGGCGAGGGCTCCCCTAGCCTTCAGGCTAGGGCACCCCTAGGCTCTAGGCTAGGGCTCCCCGAGGCTAAGGCGAGGGCTCCCCTAGCCTTCAGGCTAGGGCACCCCTAGGCTCTAGGCTAGGGCTCCCCGAGGCTAAGGCGAGGGCTCCCCTAGCCTTCAGGCTAGGGCACCCCTAGGCTCTAGGCTAGGGCTCCCCGAGGCTAAGGCGAGGGCTCCCCTAGCCTTCAGGCTAGGGCACCCCTAGGCTCTAGGCTAGGGCTCCCCGAGGCTAAGGCGAGGGCTCCCCTAGCCTTCAGGCTAGGGCACCCCTAGGCTCTAGGCTAGGGCTCCCCGAGGCTAAGGCGAGGGCTCCCCTAGCCTTCAGGCTAGGGCACCCCTAGGCTCTAGGCTAGGGCTCCCCGAGGCTAAGGCGAGGGCTCCCCTAGCCTTCAGGCTAGGGCACCCCTAGGCTCTAGGCTAGGGCTCCCCGAGGCTAAGGCGAGGGCTCCCCTAGCCTTCAGGCTAGGGCACCCCTAGGCTCTAGGCTAGGGCTCCCCGAGGCTAAGGCGAGGGCTCCCCTAGCCTTCAGGCTAGGGCACCCCTAGGCTCTAGGCTAGGGCTCCCCGAGGCTAAGGCGAGGGCTCCCCTAGCCTTCAGGCTAGGGCACCCCTAGGCTCTAGGCTAGGGCTCCCCGAGGCTAAGGCTAGGGCTCCCCTAGCCTTCAGGCTAGGGCACCCCTAGGCTCTAGGCTAGGGCTCCCCGAGGCTAAGGCTAGGGCTCCCCTAGCCTTCAGGCTAGGGCACCCCTAGGCTCTAGGCTAGGGCTCCCCGAGGCTAAGGCTAGGGCTCCCCTAGCCTTCAGGCTAGGGCACCCCTAGGCTCTAGGCTAGGGCTCCCCGAGGCTAAGGCTAGGGCTCCCCTAGCCTTCAGGCTAGGGCTCCCCTAGCCTTCAGGCTAGGGCACCCCTAGGCTCTAGGCTAGGGCTCCCCGAGGCTAAGGCTAGGGCTCCCCTAGCCTTCAGGCTAGGGCTCCCCTAGCCTTCAGGCTAGGGCACCCCTAGGCTCTAGGCTAGGGCTCCCCGAGGCTAAGGCTAGGGCTCCCCTAGCCTTCAGGCTAGGGCACCCCTAGGCTCTAGGCTAGGGCTCCCCGAGGCTAAGGCTAGGGCTCCCCTAGCCTTCAGGCTAGGGCACCCCTAGGCTCTAGGCTAGGGCTCCCCGAGGCTAAGGCTAGGGCTCCCCTAGCCTTCAGGCTAGGGCACCCCTAGGCTCTAGGCTAGGGCTCCCCGAGGCTAAGGCTAGGGCTCCCCTAGCCTTCAGGCTAGGGCTCCCTAGCCTTCAGGCTAGGGCACCCCTAGGCTCTAGGCTAGGGCTCCCCGAGGCTAAGGCTAGGGCTCCCCTAGCCTTCAGGCTCGGGCACCCCTAGGCTCTAGGCTAGGGCTCCCCGAGGCTAAGGCTAGGGCTCCCCTAGCCTTCAGGCTCGGGCACCCCTAGGCTCTAGGCTAGGGCTCCCCGAGGCTAAGGCTAGGGCTCCCCTAGCCTTCAGGCTCGGGCACCCCTAGGCTCTAGGCTAGGGCTCCCCGAGGCTAAGGCTAGGGCTCCCCTAGCCTTCAGGCTCGGGCACCCCTAGGCTCTAGGCTAGGGCTCCCCGAGGCTAAGGCTAGGGCTCCCCTAGCCTTCAGGCTCGGGCACCCCTAGGCTCTAGGCTAGGGCTCCCCGAGGCTAAGGCTAGGGCTCCCCTAGCCTTCAGGCTCGGGCACCCCTAGGCTCTAGGCTAGGGCTCCCCGAGGCTAAGGCTAGGGCTCCCCTAGCCTTCAGGCTCGGGCACCCCTAGGCTCTAGGCTAGGGCTCCCCGAGGCTAAGGCTAGGGCTCCCCTAGCCTTCAGGCTCGGGCACCCCTAGGCTCTAGGCTAGGGCTCCCCGAGGCTAAGGCTAGGGCTCCCCTAGCCTTCAGGCTCGGGCACCCCTAGGCTCTAGGCTAGGGCTCCCCGAGGCTAAGGCTAGGGCTCCCCTAGCCTTCAGGCTCGGGCACCCCTAGGCTCTAGGCTAGGGCTCCCCGAGGCTAAGGCTAGGGCTCCCCTAGCCTTCAGGCTCGGGCACCCCTAGGCTCTAGGCTAGGGCTCCCCGAGGCTAAGGCTAGGGCTCCCCTAGCCTTCAGGCTCGGGCACCCCTAGGCTCTAGGCTAGGGCTCCCCGAGGCTAAGGCTAGGGCTCCCCTAGCCTTCGGGCTCGGGCACCCCTAGGCTCTAGGCTAGGGCTCCCCGAGGCTAAGGCTAGGGCTCCCCTAGCCTTCAGGGCTCGGGCACCCCTAGGCTCTAGGCTAGGGCTCCCCGAGGCTAAGGCTAGGGCTCCCCTAGCCTTCAGGCTCGGGCACCCCTAGGCTCTAGGCTAGGGCTCCCCGAGGCTAAGGCTAGGGCTCCCCTAGCCTTCAGGCTCGGGCACCCCTAGGCTCTAGGCTAGGGCTCCCCGAGGCTAAGGCTAGGGCTCCCCTAGCCTTCAGGCTCGGGCACCCCTAGGCTCTAGGCTAGGGCTCCCCGAGGCTAAGGCTAGGGCTCCCCTAGCCTTCAGGCTCGGGCACCCCTAGGCTCTAGGCTAGGGCTCCCCGAGGCTAAGGCTAGGGCTCCCCTAGCCTTCAGGCTCGGGCACCCCTAGGCTCTAGGCTAGGGCTCCCCGAGGCTAAGGCTAGGGCTCCCCTAGCCTTCAGGCTCGGGCACCCCTAGGCTCTAGGCTAGGGCTCCCCGAGGCTAAGGCTAGGGCTCCCCTAGCCTTCAGGCTAGGGCACCCCTAGGCTCTAGGCTAGGGCTCCCCGAGGCTAAGGCTAGGGCTCCCCTAGCCTTCAGGCTAGGGCACCCCTAGGCTCTAGGCTAGGGCTCCCCGAGGCTAAGGCTAGGGCTCCCCTAGCCTTCAGGCTAGGGCACCCCTAGGCTCTAGGCTAGGGCTCCCCGAGGCTAAGGCTAGGGCTCCCCTAGCCTTCAGGCTAGGGCACCCCTAGGCTCTAGGCTAGGGCTCCCCGAGGCTAAGGCTAGGGCTCCCCTAGCCTTCAGGCTAGGGCACCCCTAGGCTCTAGGCTAGGGCTCCCCGAGGCTAAGGCTAGGGCTCCCCTAGCCTTCAGGCTAGGGCACCCCTAGGCTCTAGGCTAGGGCTCCCCGAGGCTAAGGCTAGGGCTCCCCTAGCCTTCAGGCTAGGGCACCCCTAGGCTCTAGGCTAGGGCTCCCCGAGGCTAAGGCTAGGGCTCCCCTAGCCTTCAGGCTAGGGCACCCCTAGGCTCTAGGCTAGGGCTCCCCGAGGCTAAGGCTAGGGCTCCCCTAGCCTTCAGGCTAGGGCACCCCTAGGCTCTAGGCTAGGGCTCCCCGAGGCTAAGGCTAGGGCTCCCCTAGCCTTCAGGCTAGGGCACCCCTAGGCTCTAGGCTAGGGCTCCCCGAGGCTAAGGCTAGGGCTCCCCTAGCCTTCAGGCTAGGGCACCCCTAGGCTCTAGGCTAGGGCTCCCCGAGGCTAAGGCTAGGGCTCCCCTAGCCTTCAGGCTAGGGCACCCCTAGGCTCTAGGCTAGGGCTCCCCGAGGCTAAGGCTAGGGCTCCCCTAGCCTTCAGGCTAGGGCACCCCTAGGCTCTAGGCTAGGGCTCCCCGAGGCTAAGGCTAGGGCTCCCCTAGCCTTCAGGCTAGGGCACCCCTAGGCTCTAGGCTAGGGCTCCCCGAGGCTAAGGCTAGGGCTCCCCTAGCCTTCAGGCTAGGGCACCCCTAGGCTCTAGGCTAGGGCTCCCCGAGGCTAAGGCTAGGGCTCCCCTAGCCTTCAGGCTAGGGCACCCCTAGGCTCTAGGCTAGGGCTCCCCGAGGCTAAGGCTAGGGCTCCCCTAGCCTTCAGGCTAGGGCACCCCTAGGCTCTAGGCTAGGGCTCCCCGAGGCTAAGGCTAGGGCTCCCCTAGCCTTCAGGCTAGGGCACCCCTAGGCTCTAGGCTAGGGCTCCCCGAGGCTAAGGCTAGGGCTCCCCTAGCCTTCAGGCTAGGGCACCCCTAGGCTCTAGGCTAGGGCTCCCCGAGGCTAAGGCTAGGGCTCCCCTAGCCTTCAGGCTAGGGCACCCCTAGGCTCTAGGCTAGGGCTCCCCGAGGCTAAGGCTAGGGCTCCCCTAGCCTTCAGGCTAGGGCACCCCTAGGCTCTAGCTAGGGCTCCCCGAGGCTAAGGCTAGGGCTCCCCTAGCCTTCAGGCTAGGGCACCCCTAGGCTCTAGGCTCCCCGAGGCTAAGGCTAGGGCTCCCCGAGGCTAAGGCTAGGGCTCCCCTAGCCTTCAGGCTAGGGCACCCCTAGGCTTTAGGCTAGGGCTCCCCGAGGCTAAGGCTAGGGCTCCCCTAGCCTTCAGGCTAGGGCACCCCTAGGCTTTAGGCTAGGGCTCCCCGAGGCTAAGGCTAGGGCTCCCCTAGCCTTCAGGCTAGGGCACCCCTAGGCTTTAGGCTAGGGCTCCCCGAGGCTAAGGCTAGGGCTCCCCTAGCCTTCAGGCTAGGGCACCCCTAGGCTTTAGGCTAGGGCTCCCCGAGGCTAAGGCTAGGGCTCCCCTAGCCTTCAGGCTAGGGCACCCCTAGGCTTTAGGCTAGGGCTCCCCGAGGCTAAGGCTAGGGCTCCCCTAGCCTTCAGGCTAGGGCACCCCTAGGCTTTAGGCTAGGGCT
The DNA here is from genome assembly GCF_050624435.1 of Tenrec ecaudatus. Lineage (NCBI taxonomy): Eukaryota > Metazoa > Chordata > Mammalia > Afrosoricida > Tenrecidae > Tenrec > Tenrec ecaudatus. The sequence continues at coordinate 19,835 of NW_027458634.1, read as the reverse complement.
CCCCGAGGCTAAGGCTAGGGCTCCCCTAGCCTTCAGGCTAGGGCACCCCTAGGCTTTAGGCTAGGGCTCCCCGAGGCTAAGGCTAGGGCTCCCCTAGCCTTCAGGCTAGGGCACCCCTAGGCTTTAGGCTAGGGCTCCCCGAGGCTAAGGCTAGGGCTCCCCTAGCCTTCAGGCTAGGGCACCCCTAGGCTTTAGGCTAGGGCTCCCCGAGGCTAAGGCTAGGGCTCCCCTAGCCTTCAGGCTAGGGCACCCCTAGGCTTTAGGCTAGGGCTCCCCGAGGCTAAGGCTAGGGCTCCCCTAGCCTTCAGGCTAGGGCACCCCTAGGCTTTAGGCTAGGGCTCCCCGAGGCTAAGGCTAGGGCTCCCCTAGCCTTCAGGCTAGGGCACCCCTAGGCTTTAGGCTAGGGCTCCCCGAGGCTAAGGCTAGGGCTCCCCTAGCCTTCAGGCTAGGGCACCCCTAGGCTTTAGGCTAGGGCTCCCCGAGGCTAAGGCTAGGGCTCCCCTAGCCTTCAGGCTAGGGCACCCCTAGGCTTTAGGCTAGGGCTCCCCGAGGCTAAGGCTAGGGCTCCCCTAGCCTTCAGGCTAGGGCACCCCTAGGCTTTAGGCTAGGGCTCCCCGAGGCTAAGGCTAGGGCTCCCCTAGCCTTCAGGCTAGGGCACCCCTAGGCTTTAGGCTAGGGCTCCCCGAGGCTAAGGCTAGGGCTCCCCTAGCCTTCAGGCTAGGGCACCCCTAGGCTTTAGGCTAGGGCTCCCCGAGGCTAAGGCTAGGGCTCCCCTAGCCTTCAGGCTAGGGCACCCCTAGGCTTTAGGCTAGGGCTCCCCGAGGCTAAGGCTAGGGCTCCCCTAGCCTTCAGGCTAGGGCACCCCTAGGCTTTAGGCTAGGGCTCCCCGAGGCGAGGGCTAGGGCTCCCCTAGCCTTCAGGCTAGGGCACCCCTAGGCTTTAGGCTAGGGCTCCCCGAGGCGAGGGCTAGGGCTCCCCTAGCCTTCAGGCTAGGGCACCCCTAGGCTTTAGGCTAGGGCTCCCCGAGGCGAGGGCTAGGGCTCCCCTAGCCTTCAGGCTAGGGCACCCCTAGGCTTTAGGCTAGGGCTCCCCGAGGCGAGGGCTAGGGCTCCCCTAGCCTTCAGGCTAGGGCACCCCTAGGCTTTAGGCTCCCCGAGGCGAGGGCTAGGGCTCCCCTAGCCTTCAGGCTAGGGCACCCCTAGGCTTTAGGGCTCCCCGAGGCGAGGGCTAGGGCTCCCCTAGCCTTCAGGCTAGGGCACCCCTAGGCTTTAGGCTCCCCGAGGCGAGGGCTAGGGCTCCCCTAGCCTTCAGGCTAGGGCACCCCTAGGCTTTAGGCTCCCCGAGGCGAGGGCTAGGGCTCCCCTAGCCTTCAGGCTAGGGCACCCCTAGGCTTTAGGCTCCCCGAGGCGAGGGCTAGGGCTCCCCTAGCCTTCAGGCTAGGGCACCCCTAGGCTTTAGGCTCCCCGAGGCGAGGGCTAGGGCTCCCCTAGCCTTCAGGCTAGGGCACCCCTAGGCTTCAGGCTCCCCGAGGCGAGGGCTAGGGCTCCCCTAGCCTTCAGGCTAGGGCACCCCTAGGCTTCAGGCTCCCCGAGGCGAGGGCTAGGGCTCCCCTAGCCTTCAGGCTAGGGCACCCCTAGGCTTCAGGCTCCCCGAGGCGAGGGCTAGGGCTCCCCTAGCCTTCAGGCTAGGGCACCCCTAGGCTTCAGGCTCCCCGAGGCGAGGGCTAGGGCTCCCCTAGCCTTCAGGCTAGGGCACCCCTAGGCTTCAGGCTCCCCGAGGCGAGGGCTAGGGCTCCCCTAGCCTTCAGGCTAGGGCACCCCTAGGCTTCAGGCTCCCCGAGGCGAGGGCTAGGGCTCCCCTAGCCTTCAGGCTAGGGCACCCCTAGGCTTCAGGCTCCCCGAGGCGAGGGCTAGGGCTCCCCTAGCCTTCAGGCTAGGGCACCCCTAGGCTTCAGGCTCCCCGAGGCGAGGGCTAGGGCTCCCCTAGCCTTCAGGCTAGGGCACCCCTAGGCTTCAGGCTCCCCGAGGCGAGGGCTAGGGCTCCCCTAGCCTTCAGGCTAGGGCACCCCTAGGCTTCAGGCTCCCCGAGGCGAGGGCTAGGGCTCCCCTAGCCTTCAGGCTAGGGCACCCCTAGGCTTCAGGCTCCCCGAGGCGAGGGCTAGGGCTCCCCTAGCCTTCAGGCTAGGGCACCCCTAGGCTTCAGGCTCCCCGAGGCGAGGGCTAGGGCTCCCCTAGCCTTCAGGCTAGGGCACCCCTAGGCTTCAGGCTCCCCGAGGCGAGGGCTAGGGCTCCCCTAGCCTTCAGGCTAGGGCACCCCTAGGCTTCAGGCTCCCCGAGGCGAGGGCTAGGGCTCCCCTAGCCTTCAGGCTAGGGCACCCCTAGGCTTCAGGCTCCCCGAGGCGAGGGCTAGGGCTCCCCTAGCCTTCAGGCTAGGGCACCCCTAGGCTTCAGGCTCCCCGAGGCGAGGGCTAGGGCTCCCCTAGCCTTCAGGCTAGGGCACCCCTAGGCTTCAGGCTCCCCGAGGCGAGGGCTAGGGCTCCCCTAGCCTTCAGGCTAGGGCACCCCTAGGCTTCAGGCTCCCCGAGGCGAGGGCTAGGGCTCCCCTAGCCTTCAGGCTAGGGCACCCCTAGGCTTCAGGCTCCCCGAGGCTAAGGCTAGGGCTCCCCTAGCCTTCAGGCTAGGGCACCCCTAGGCTTCAGGCTCGGGCTCCCCGAGGCTAAGGCTAGGGCTCCCCTAGCCTTCAGGCTAGGGCACCCCTAGGCTTCAGGCTCGGGCTCCCCGAGGCTAAGGCTAGGGCTCCCCTAGCCTTCAGGCTAGGGCACCCCTAGGCTTCAGGCTCGGGCTCCCCGAGGCTAAGGCTAGGGCTCCCCTAGCCTTCAGGCTAGGGCACCCCTAGGCTTCAGGCTCGGGCTCCCCGAGGCTAAGGCTAGGGCTCCCCTAGCCTTCAGGCTAGGGCACCCCTAGGCTTCAGGCTCGGGCTCCCCGAGGCTAAGGCTAGGGCTCCCCTAGCCTTCAGGCTAGGGCACCCCTAGGCTTCAGGCTCGGGCTCCCCGAGGCTAAGGCTAGGGCTCCCCTAGCCTTCAGGCTAGGGCACCCCTAGGCTTCAGGCTCGGGCTCCCCGAGGCTAAGGCTAGGGCTCCCCTAGCCTTCAGGCTAGGGCACCCCTAGGCTTCAGGCTCGGGCTCCCCGAGGCTAAGGCTAGGGCTCCCCTAGCCTTCAGGCTAGGGCACCCCTAGGCTTCAGGCTCGGGCTCCCCGAGGCTAAGGCTAGGGCTCCCCTAGCCTTCAGGCTAGGGCACCCCTAGGCTTCAGGCTCGGGCTCCCCGAGGCTAAGGCTAGGGCTCCCCTAGCCTTCAGGCTAGGGCACCCCTAGGCTTCAGGCTCGGGCTCCCCGAGGCTAAGGCTAGGGCTCCCCTAGCCTTCAGGCTAGGGCACCCCTAGGCTTCAGGCTCGGGCTCCCCGAGGCTAAGGCTAGGGCTCCCCTAGCCTTCAGGCTAGGGCACCCCTAGGCTTCAGGCTAGGGCTCCCCGAGGCTAAGGCTAGGGCTCCCCTAGCCTTCAGGCTAGGGCACCCCTAGGCTTCAGGCTAGGGCTCCCCGAGGCTAAGGCTAGGGCTCCCCTAGCCTTCAGGCTAGGGCACCCCTAGGCTTCAGGCTAGGGCTCCCCGAGGCTAAGGCTAGGGCTCCCCTAGCCTTCAGGCTAGGGCACCCCTAGGCTTCAGGCTAGGGCTCCCCGAGGCTAAGGCTAGGGCTCCCCTAGCCTTCAGGCTAGGGCACCCCTAGGCTTCAGGCTAGGGCTCCCCGAGGCTAAGGCTAGGGCTCCCCTAGCCTTCAGGCTAGGGCACCCCTAGGCTTCAGGCTAGGGCTCCCCGAGGCTAAGGCTAGGGCTCCCCTAGCCTTCAGGCTAGGGCTCCCCTAGGCTTCAGGCTAGGGCTCCCCGAGGCTAAGGCTAGGGCTCCCCTAGCCTTCAGGCTAGGGCTCCCCTAGGCTTCAGGCTAGGGCTCCCCGAGGCTAAGGCTAGGGCTCCCCTAGCCTTCAGGCTAGGGCTCCCCTAGGCTTCAGGCTAGGGCTCCCCGAGGCTAAGGCTAGGGCTCCCCTAGCCTTCAGGCTAGGGCTCCCCTAGGCTTCAGGCTAGGGCTCCCCGAGGCTAAGGCTAGGGCTCCCCTAGCCTTCAGGCTAGGGCTCCCCTAGGCTTCAGGCTAGGGCTCCCCGAGGCTAAGGCTAGGGCTCCCCTAGCCTTCAGGCTAGGGCTCCCCTAGGCTTCAGGCTAGGGCTCCCCGAGGCTAAGGCTAGGGCTCCCCTAGCCTTCAGGCTAGGGCTCCCCTAGGCTTCAGGCTAGGGCTCCCCGAGGCTAAGGCTAGGGCTCCCCTAGCCTTCAGGCTAGGGCTCCCCTAGGCTTCAGGCTAGGGCTCCCCGAGGCTAAGGCTAGGGCTCCCCTAGCCTTCAGGCTAGGGCTCCCCTAGGCTTCAGGCTAGGGCTCCCCGAGGCTAAGGCTAGGGCTCCCCTAGCCTTCAGGCTAGGGCTCCCCTAGGCTTCAGGCTAGGGCTCCCCGAGGCTAAGGCTAGGGCTCCCCTAGCCTTCAGGCTAGGGCTCCCCTAGGCTTCAGGCTAGGGCTCCCCGAGGCTAAGGCTAGGGCTCCCCTAGCCTTCAGGCTAGGGCTCCCCTAGGCTTCAGGCTAGGGCTCCCCGAGGCTAAGGCTAGGGCTCCCCTAGCCTTCAGGCTAGGGCTCCCCTAGGCTTCAGGCTAGGGCTCCCCGAGGCTAAGGCTAGGGCTCCCCTAGCCTTCAGGCTAGGGCTCCCCTAGGCTTCAGGCTAGGGCTCCCCGAGGCTAAGGCTAGGGCTCCCCTAGCCTTCAGGCTAGGGCTCCCCTAGGCTTCAGGCTAGGGCTCCCCGAGGCTAAGGCTAGGGCTCCCCTAGCCTTCAGGCTAGGGCTCCCCTAGGCTTCAGGCTAGGGCTCCCCGAGGCTAAGGCTAGGGCTCCCCTAGCCTTCAGGCTAGGGCTCCCCTAGGCTTCAGGCTAGGGCTCCCCGAGGCTAAGGCTAGGGCTCCCCTAGCCTTCAGGCTAGGGCTCCCCTAGGCTTCAGGCTAGGGCTCCCCGAGGCTAAGGCTAGGGCTCCCCTAGCCTTCAGGCTAGGGCTCCCCTAGGCTTCAGGCTAGGGCTCCCCGAGGCTAAGGCTAGGGCTCCCCTAGCCTTCAGGCTAGGGCACCCCTAGGCTTCAGGCTAGGGCTCCCCGAGGCTAAGGCTAGGGCTCCCCTAGCCTTCAGGCTAGGGCACCCCTAGGCTTCAGGCTAGGGCTCCCCGAGGCTAAGGCTAGGGCTCCCCTAGCCTTCAGGCTAGGGCACCCCTAGGCTTCAGGCTAGGGCTCCCCGAGGCTAAGGCTAGGGCTCCCCTAGCCTTCAGGCTAGGGCACCCCTAGGCTTCAGGCTAGGGCTCCCCGAGGCTAAGGCTAGGGCTCCCCTAGCCTTCAGGCTAGGGCACCCCTAGGCTTCAGGCTAGGGCTCCCCGAGGCTAAGGCTAGGGCTCCCCTAGCCTTCAGGCTAGGGCACCCCTAGGCTTCAGGCTAGGGCTCCCCGAGGCTAAGGCTAGGGCTCCCCTAGCCTTCAGGCTAGGGCACCCCTAGGCTTCAGGCTAGGGCTCCCCGAGGCTAAGGCTAGGGCTCCCCTAGCCTTCAGGCTAGGGCACCCCTAGGCTTCAGGCTAGGGCTCCCCGAGGCTAAGGCTAGGGCTCCCCTAGCCTTCAGGCTAGGGCACCCCTAGGCTTCAGGCTAGGGCTCCCCGAGGCTAAGGCTAGGGCTCCCCTAGCCTTCAGGCTAGGGCACCCCTAGGCTTCAGGCTAGGGCTCCCCGAGGCTAAGGCTAGGGCTCCCCTAGCCTTCAGGCTAGGGCACCCCTAGGCTTCAGGCTAGGGCTCCCCGAGGCTAAGGCTAGGGCTCCCCTAGCCTTCAGGCTAGGGCACCCCTAGGCTTCAGGCTAGGGCTCCCCGAGGCTAAGGCTAGGGCTCCCCTAGCCTTCAGGCTAGGGCACCCCTAGGCTTCAGGCTAGGGCTCCCCGAGGCTAAGGCTAGGGCTCCCCTAGCCTTCAGGCTAGGGCACCCCTAGGCTTCAGGCTAGGGCTCCCCGAGGCTAAGGCTAGGGCTCCCCTAGCCTTCAGGCTAGGGCACCCCTAGGCTTCAGGCTAGGGCTCCCCGAGGCTAAGGCTAGGGCTCCCCTAGCCTTCAGGCTAGGGCACCCCTAGGCTTCAGGCTAGGGCTCCCCGAGGCTAAGGCTAGGGCTCCCCTAGCCTTCAGGCTAGGGCACCCCTAGGCTTCAGGCTAGGGCTCCCCGAGGCTAAGGCTAGGGCTCCCCTAGCCTTCAGGCTAGGGCACCCCTAGGCTTCAGGCTAGGGCTCCCCGAGGCTAAGGCTAGGGCTCCCCTAGCCTTCAGGCTAGGGCACCCCTAGGCTTCAGGCTAGGGCTCCCCGAGGCTAAGGCTAGGGCTCCCCTAGCCTTCAGGCTAGGGCACCCCTAGGCTTCAGGCTAGGGCTCCCCGAGGCTAAGGCTAGGGCTCCCCTAGCCTTCAGGCTAGGGCACCCCTAGGCTTCAGGCTAGGGCTCCCCGAGGCTAAGGCTAGGGCTCCCCTAGCCTTCAGGCTAGGGCACCCCTAGGCTTCAGGCTAGGGCTCCCCGAGGCTAAGGCTAGGGCTCCCCTAGCCTTCAGGCTAGGGCACCCCTAGGCTTCAGGCTAGGGCTCCCCGAGGCTAAGGCTAGGGCTCCCCTAGCCTTCAGGCTAGGGCTCCCCTAGGCTTCAGGCTCCCCTAGGCTAAGGCTAGGGCTCCCTAGCCTTCAGGCTAGGGCTCCCTAGGCTTTAGGCTCCCCTAGGCTAAGGCTAGGGCTCCCCTAGGCTAAGGCTAGGGCTCCCCTAGGCTAAGGCTAGGGCTCCCCTAGCCTTCAGGCTAGGGCACCCCTAGGCTTTAGGCTCCCCTAGGCTCAGGCTAGGGCTCCCCTAGCCTTCAGGCTAGGGCACCCCTAGGCTTTAGGCTCCCCTAGGCTCAGGCTAGGGCTCCCCTAGCCTTCAGGCTAGGGCACCCCTAGGCTTTAGGCTCCCCTAGGCTCAGGCTAGGGCTCCCCTAGCCTTCAGGCTAGGGCACCCCTAGGCTTTAGGCTCCCATAGGCTCAGGCTAGGGCTCCCCTAGCCTTCAGGCTAGGGCACCCCTAGGCTTTAGGCTCCCCTAGGCTCAGGCTAGGGCTCCCCTAGCCTTCAGGCTAGGGCACCCCTAGGCTTTAGGCTCCCCTAGGCTCAGGCTAGGGCTCCCCTAGCCTTCAGGCTAGGGCACCCCTAGGCTTTAGGCTCCCCTAGGCTCAGGCTAGGGCTCCCCTAGCCTTCAGGCTAGGGCACCCCTAGGCTTTAGGCTCCCCTAGGCTCAGGCTAGGGCTCCCCTAGCCTTCAGGCTAGGGCACCCCTAGGCTTTAGGCTCCCCTAGGCTCAGGCTAGGGCTCCCCTAGCCTTCAGGCTAGGGCACCCCTAGGCTTTAGGCTCCCCTAGGCTCAGGCTAGGGCTCCCCTAGCCTTCAGGCTAGGGCACCCCTAGGCTTTAGGCTCCCCTAGGCTCAGGCTAGGGCTCCCCTAGCCTTCAGGCTAGGGCACCCCTAGGCTTTAGGCTCCCCTAGGCTCAGGCTAGGGCTCCCCTAGCCTTCAGGCTAGGGCACCCCTAGGCTTTAGGCTCCCCTAGCCTTCAGGCTAGGGCACCCCTAGGCTTTAGGCTCCCCTAGCCTTCAGGCTAGGGCACCCCTAGGCTTTAGGCTCCCCTAGCCTTCAGGCTAGGGCACCCCTAGGCTTTAGGCTCCCCTAGCCTTCAGGCTAGGGCACCCCTAGGCTTTAGGCTCCCCTAGCCTTCAGGCTAGGGCACCCCTAGGCTTTAGGCTCCCCTAGCCTTCAGGCTAGGGCACCCCTAGGCTTTAGGCTCCCCTAGCCTTCAGGCTAGGGCACCCCTAGGCTTTAGGCTCCCCTAGCCTTCAGGCTAGGGCACCCCTAGGCTTTAGGCTCCCCTAGCCTTCAGGCTAGGGCACCCCTAGGCTTTAGGCTCCCCTAGGCTCAGGCTAGGGCTCCCTAGCCTTCAGGCTAGGGCACCCCTAGGCTTTAGGCTCCCCTAGGCTCAGGCTAGGGCTCCCCTAGCCTTCAGGCTAGGGCACCCCTAGGCTTTAGGCTAGGGCTCCCCTAGGCTCAGGCTAGGGCTCCCCTAGCCTTCAGGCTAGGGCACCCCTAGGCTTTAGGCTAGGGCTCCCCTAGGCTCAGGCTAGGGCTCCCCTAGCCTTCAGGCTAGGGCACCCCTAGGCTTTAGGCTAGGGCTCCCCTAGGCTCAGGCTAGGGCTCCCCTAGCCTTCAGGCTAGGGCACCCCTAGGCTTTAGGCTAGGGCTCCCCTAGGCTCAGGCTAGGGCTCCCCTAGCCTTCAGGCTAGGGCACCCCTAGGCTTTAGGCTAGGGCTCCCCTAGGCTCAGGCTAGGGCTCCCCTAGCCTTCAGGCTAGGGCACCCCTAGGCTTTAGGCTAGGGCTCCCCTAGGCTCAGGCTAGGGCTCCCCTAGCCTTCAGGCTAGGGCACCCCTAGGCTTTAGGCTAGGGCTCCCCTAGGCTCAGGCTAGGGCTCCCCTAGCCTTCAGGCTAGGGCACCCCTAGGCTTTAGGCTAGGGCTCCCCTAGGCTCAGGCTAGGGCTCCCCTAGCCTTCAGGCTAGGGCACCCCTAGGCTTTAGGCTAGGGCTCCCCTAGGCTCAGGCTAGGGCTCCCCTAGCCTTCAGGCTAGGGCACCCCTAGGCTTTAGGCTAGGGCTCCCCTAGGCTCAGGCTAGGGCTCCCCTAGCCTTCAGGCTAGGGCACCCCTAGGCTTTAGGCTAGGGCTCCCCTAGGCTCAGGCTAGGGCTCCCCTAGCCTTCAGGCTAGGGCACCCCTAGGCTTTAGGCTAGGGCTCCCCTAGGCTCAGGCTAGGGCTCCCCTAGCCTTCAGGCTAGGGCACCCCTAGGCTTTAGGCTAGGGCTCCCCTAGGCTCAGGCTAGGGCTCCCCTAGCCTTCAGGCTAGGGCACCCCTAGGCTTTAGGCTAGGGCTCCCCTAGGCTCAGGCTAGGGCTCCCCTAGCCTTCAGGCTAGGGCACCCCTAGGCTTTAGGCTAGGGCTCCCCTAGGCTCAGGCTAGGGCTCCCCTAGCCTTCAGGCTAGGGCACCCCTAGGCTTTAGGCTAGGGCTCCCCTAGGCTCAGGCTAGGGCTCCCCTAGCCTTCAGGCTAGGGCACCCCTAGGCTTTAGGCTAGGGCTCCCCTAGGCTCAGGCTAGGGCTCCCCTAGCCTTCAGGCTAGGGCACCCCTAGGCTTTAGGCTAGGGCTCCCCTAGGCTCAGGCTAGGGCTCCCCTAGCCTTCAGGCTAGGGCACCCCTAGGCTTTAGGCTAGGGCTCCCCTAGGCTCAGGCTAGGGCTCCCCTAGCCTTCAGGCTAGGGCACCCCTAGGCTTTAGGCTAGGGCTCCCCTAGGCTCAGGCTAGGGCTCCCCTAGCCTTCAGGCTAGGGCTCCCCTAGCCTTCAGGCTAGGGCTCCCCTAGGCTTCAGGCTAGGGCTCCCCGAGGCTAAGGCTAGGGCTCCCCTAGCCTTCAGGCTAGGGCTCCCCTAGGCTTCAGGCTAGGGCTCCCCGAGGCTAAGGCTAGGGCTCCCCTAGCCTTCAGGCTAGGGCTCCCCTAGGCTTCAGGCTAGGGCTCCCCGAGGCTAAGGCTAGGGCTCCCCTAGCCTTCAGGCTAGGGCTCCCCTAGGCTTCAGGCTAGGGCTCCCCGAGGCTAAGGCTAGGGCTCCCCTAGCCTTCAGGCTAGGGCTCCCCTAGGCTTCAGGCTAGGGCTCCCCGAGGCTAAGGCTAGGGCTCCCCTAGCCTTCAGGCTAGGGCTCCCCTAGGCTTCAGGCTAGGGCTCCCCGAGGCTAAGGCTAGGGCTCCCCTAGCCTTCAGGCTAGGGCTCCCCTAGGCTTCAGGCTAGGGCTCCCCGAGGCTAAGGCTAGGGCTCCCCTAGCCTTCAGGCTAGGGCTCCCCTAGGCTTCAGGCTAGGGCTCCCCGAGGCTAAGGCTAGGGCTCCCCTAGCCTTCAGGCTAGGGCTCCCCTAGGCTTCAGGCTAGGGCTCCCCGAGGCTAAGGCTAGGGCTCCCCTAGCCTTCAGGCTAGGGCACCCCTAGGCTTCAGGCTAGGGCTCCCCGAGGCTAAGGCTAGGGCTCCCCTAGCCTTCAGGCTAGGGCACCCCTAGGCTTCAGGCTAGGGCTCCCCGAGGCTAAGGCTAGGGCTCCCCTAGCCTTCAGGCTAGGGCACCCCTAGGCTTCAGGCTAGGGCTCCCCGAGGCTAAGGCTAGGGCTCCCCTAGCCTTCAGGCTAGGGCACCCCTAGGCTTCAGGCTAGGGCTCCCCGAGGCTAAGGCTAGGGCTCCCCTAGCCTTCAGGCTAGGGCACCCCTAGGCTTCAGGCTAGGGCTCCCCGAGGCTAAGGCTAGGGCTCCCCTAGCCTTCAGGCTAGGGCACCCCTAGGCTTCAGGCTAGGGCTCCCCGAGGCTAAGGCTAGGGCTCCCCTAGCCTTCAGGCTAGGGCACCCCTAGGCTTCAGGCTAGGGCTCCCCGAGGCTAAGGCTAGGGCTCCCCTAGCCTTCAGGCTAGGGCACCCCTAGGCTTCAGGCTAGGGCTCCCCGAGGCTAAGGCTAGGGCTCCCCTAGCCTTCAGGCTAGGGCACCCCTAGGCTTCAGGCTAGGGCTCCCCGAGGCTAAGGCTAGGGCTCCCCTAGCCTTCAGGCTAGGGCACCCCTAGGCTTCAGGCTAGGGCTCCCCGAGGCTAAGGCTAGGGCTCCCCTAGCCTTCAGGCTAGGGCACCCCTAGGCTTCAGGCTAGGGCTCCCCGAGGCTAAGGCTAGGGCTCCCCTAGCCTTCAGGCTAGGGCACCCCTAGGCTTCAGGCTAGGGCTCCCCGAGGCTAAGGCTAGGGCTCCCCTAGCCTTCAGGCTAGGGCACCCCTAGGCTTCAGGCTAGGGCTCCCCGAGGCTAAGGCTAGGGCTCCCCTAGCCTTCAGGCTAGGGCACCCCTAGGCTTCAGGCTAGGGCTCCCCGAGGCTAAGGCTAGGGCTCCCCTAGCCTTCAGGCTAGGGCACCCCTAGGCTTCAGGCTAGGGCTCCCCGAGGCTAAGGCTAGGGCTCCCCTAGCCTTCAGGCTAGGGCACCCCTAGGCTTCAGGCTAGGGCTCCCCGAGGCTAAGGCTAGGGCTCCCCTAGCCTTCAGGCTAGGGCACCCCTAGGCTTCAGGCTAGGGCTCCCCGAGGCTAAGGCTAGGGCTCCCCTAGCCTTCAGGCTAGGGCACCCCTAGGCTTCAGGCTAGGGCTCCCCGAGGCTAAGGCTAGGGCTCCCCTAGCCTTCAGGCTAGGGCACCCCTAGGCTTCAGGCTAGGGCTCCCCGAGGCTAAGGCTAGGGCTCCCCTAGCCTTCAGGCTAGGGCACCCCTAGGCTTCAGGCTAGGGCTCCCCGAGGCTAAGGCTAGGGCTCCCCTAGCCTTCAGGCTAGGGCACCCCTAGGCTTCAGGCTAGGGCTCCCCGAGGCTAAGGCTAGGGCTCCCCTAGCCTTCAGGTAAGGCTAGGGCTCCCCTAGCCTTCAGGCTAGGGCACCCCTAGGCTTCAGGCTAGGGCTCCCCGAGGCTAAGGCTAGGGCTCCCCTAGCCTTCAGGCTAGGGCACCCCTAGGCTTCAGGCTAGGGCTCCCCGAGGCTAAGGCTAGGGCTCCCCTAGCCTTCAGGCTAGGGCTCCCTAGGCTTCAGGCTCCCTAGGCTAAGGCTAGGGCTCCCCTAGCCTTCAGGCTAGGGCTCCCCTAGGCTTTAGGCTCCCCTAGGCTAAGGCTAGGGCTCCCCTAGGCTAAGGCTAGGGCTCCCCTAGGCTAAGGCTAGGGCTCCCCTAGCCTTCAGGCTAGGGCACCCCTAGGCTTTAGGCTCCCCTAGGCTCAGGCTAGGGCTCCCCTAGCCTTCAGGCTAGGGCACCCCTAGGCTTTAGGCTCCCCTAGGCTCAGGCTAGGGCTCCCCTAGCCTTCAGGCTAGGGCACCCCTAGGCTTTAGGCTCCCCTAGGCTCAGGCTAGGGCTCCCCTAGCCTTCAGGCTAGGGCACCCCTAGGCTTTAGGCTCCCATAGGCTCAGGCTAGGGCTCCCCTAGCCTTCAGGCTAGGGCACCCCTAGGCTTTAGGCTCCCCTAGGCTCAGGCTAGGGCTCCCCTAGCCTTCAGGCTAGGGCACCCCTAGGCTTTAGGCTCCCCTAGGCTCAGGCTAGGGCTCCCCTAGCCTTCAGGCTAGGGCACCCCTAGGCTTTAGGCTCCCCTAGGCTCAGGCTAGGGCTCCCCTAGCCTTCAGGCTAGGGCACCCCTAGGCTTTAGGCTCCCCTAGGCTCAGGCTAGGGCTCCCCTAGCCTTCAGGCTAGGGCACCCCTAGGCTTTAGGCTCCCCTAGGCTCAGGCTAGGGCTCCCCTAGCCTTCAGGCTAGGGCACCCTAGGCTTTAGGCTCCCCTAGGCTCAGGCTAGGGCTCCCCTAGCCTTCAGGCTAGGGCACCCCTAGGCTTTAGGCTCCCCTAGGCTCAGGCTAGGGCTCCCCTAGCCTTCAGGCTAGGGCACCCCTAGGCTTTAGGCTCCCCTAGGCTCAGGCTAGGGCTCCCCTAGCCTTCAGGCTAGGGCACCCCTAGGCTTTAGGCTCCCCTAGCCTTCAGGCTAGGGCACCCCTAGGCTTTAGGCTCCCCTAGCCTTCAGGCTAGGGCACCCCTAGGCTTTAGGCTCCCCTAGCCTTCAGGCTAGGGCACCCCTAGGCTTTAGGCTCCCCTAGCCTTCAGGCTAGGGCACCCCTAGGCTTTAGGCTCCCCTAGCCTTCAGGCTAGGGCACCCCTAGGCTTTAGGCTCCCCTAGCCTTCAGGCTAGGGCACCCCTAGGCTTTAGGCTCCCCTAGCCTTCAGGCTAGGGCACCCCTAGGCTTTAGGCTCCCCTAGCCTTCAGGCTAGGGCACCCCTAGGCTTTAGGCTCCCCTAGCCTTCAGGCTAGGGCACCCCTAGGCTTTAGGCTCCCCTAGGCTCAGGCTAGGGCTCCCCTAGCCTTCAGGCTAGGGCACCCTAGGCTTTAGGCTGGGAGGCCCCTAGGCTCAGGCTAGGGCTCCCCTAGCCTTCAGGCTAGGGCACCCCTAGGCTTTAGGCTAGGGCTCCCTAGGCTCAGGCTAGGGCTCCCCTAGCCTTCAGGCTAGGGCACCCCTAGGCTTTAGGCTAGGGCTCCCCTAGGCTCAGGCTAGGGCTCCCCTAGCCTTCAGGCTAGGGCACCCCTAGGCTTTAGGCTAGGGCTCCCCTAGGCTCAGGCTAGGGCTCCCCTAGCCTTCAGGCTAGGGCACCCCTAGGCTTTAGGCTAGGGCTCCCCTAGGCTCAGGCTAGGGCTCCCCTAGCCTTCAGGCTAGGGCACCCCTAGGCTTTAGGCTAGGCTCCCCTAGGCTCAGGCTAGGGCTCCCCTAGCCTTCAGGCTAGGGCACCCCTAGGCTTTAGGCTAGGGCTCCCCTAGGCTCAGGCTAGGGCTCCCCTAGCCTTCAGGCTAGGGCACCCCTAGGCTTTAGGCTAGGGCTCCCCTAGGCTCAGGCTAGGGCTCCCCTAGCCTTCAGGCTAGGGCACCCCTAGGCTTTAGGCTAGGGCTCCCCTAGGCTCAGGCTAGGGCTCCCCTAGCCTTCAGGCTAGGGCACCCCTAGGCTTTAGGCTAGGGCTCCCCTAGGCTCAGGCTAGGGCTCCCCTAGCCTTCAGGCTAGGGCACCCCTAGGCTTTAGGCTAGGGCTCCCCTAGGCTCAGGCTAGGGCTCCCCTAGCCTTCAGGCTAGGGCACCCCTAGGCTTTAGGCTAGGGCTCCCCTAGGCTCAGGCTAGGGCTCCCCTAGCCTTCAGGCTAGGGCACCCCTAGGCTTTAGGCTAGGGCTCCCCTAGGCTCAGGCTAGGGCTCCCCTAGCCTTCAGGCTAGGGCACCCCTAGGCTTTAGGCTAGGGCTCCCCTAGGCTCAGGCTAGGGCTCCCCTAGCCTTCAGGCTAGGGCACCCCTAGGCTTTAGGCTAGGGCTCCCCTAGGCTCAGGCTAGGGCTCCCCTAGCCTTCAGGCTAGGGCACCCCTAGGCTTTAGGCTAGGGCTCCCCTAGGCTCAGGCTAGGGCTCCCCTAGCCTTCAGGCTAGGGCACCCCTAGGCTTTAGGCTAGGGCTCCCCTAGGCTCAGGCTAGGGCTCCCCTAGCCTTCAGGCTAGGGCACCCCTAGGCTTTAGGCTAGGGCTCCCCTAGGCTCAGGCTAGGGCTCCCCTAGCCTTCAGGCTAGGGCACCCCTAGGCTTTAGGCTAGGGCTCCCCTAGGCTCAGGCTAGGGCTCCCCTAGCCTTCAGGCTAGGGCACCCCTAGGCTTTAGGCTAGGGCTCCCCTAGGCTCAGGCTAGGGCTCCCCTAGCCTTCAGGCTAGGGCACCCCTAGGCTTTAGGCTAGGGCTCCCCTAGGCTCAGGCTAGGGCTCCCCTAGCCTTCAGGCTAGGGCACCCCTAGGCTTTAGGCTAGGGCTCCCCTAGGCTCAGGCTAGGGCTCCCCTAGCCTTCAGGCTAGGGCACCCCTAGGCTTTAGGCTAGGGCTCCCCTAGGCTCAGGCTAGGGCTCCCCTAGCCTTCAGGCTAGGGCACCCCTAGGCTTTAGGCTAGGGCTCCCCTAGGCTCAGGCTAGGGCTCCCCTAGCCTTCAGGCTAGGGCACCCCTAGGCTTTAGGCTAGGGCTCCCCTAGGCTCAGGCTAGGGCTCCCCTAGCCTTCAGGCTAGGGCACCCCTAGGCTTTAGGCTAGGGCTCCCCTAGGCTCAGGCTAGGGCTCCCCTAGCCTTCAGGCTAGGGCACCCCTAGGCTTTAGGCTAGGGCTCCCCTAGGCTCAGGCTAGGGCTCCCCTAGCCTTCAGGCTAGGGCACCCCTAGGCTTTAGGCTAGGGCTCCCCTAGGCTCAGGCTAGGGCTCCCCTAGCCTTCAGGCTAGGGCACCCCTAGGCTTTAGGCTAGGGCTCCCCTAGGCTCAGGCTAGGGCTCCCCTAGCCTTCAGGCTAGGGCACCCCTAGGCTTTAGGCTAGGGCTCCCCTAGGCTCAGGCTAGGGCTCCCCTAGCCTTCAGGCTAGGGCACCCCTAGGCTTTAGGCTAGGGCTCCCTAGGCTCAGGCTAGGGCTCCCCTAGCCTTCAGGCTAGGGCTTTAGGCTAGGGCTCCCCTAGGCTCAGGCTAGGGCTCCCCTAGCCTTCAGGCTAGGGCACCCCTAGGCTTTAGGCTAGGGCTCCCCTAGGCTCAGGCTAGGGCTCCCCTAGCCTTCAGGCTAGGGCACCCCTAGGCTTTAGGCTAGGGCTCCCCTAGGCTCAGGCTAGGGCTCCCCTAGCCTTCAGGCTAGGGCACCCCTAGGCTTTAGGCTAGGGCTCCCCTAGGCTCAGGCTAGGGCTCCCCTAGCCTTCAGGCTAGGGCACCCCTAGGCTTTAGGCTAGGGCTCCCCTAGGCTCAGGCTAGGGCTCCCCTAGCCTTCAGGCTAGGGCACCCCTAGGCTTTAGGCTAGGGCTCCCCTAGGCTCAGGCTAGGGCTCCCCTAGCCTTCAGGCTAGGGCACCCCTAGGCTTTAGGCTAGGGCTCCCCTAGGCTCAGGCTAGGGCTCCCCTAGCCTTCAGGCTAGGGCACCCCTAGGCTTTAGGCTAGGGCTCCCCTAGGCTCAGGCTAGGGCTCCCCTAGCCTTCAGGCTAGGGCACCCCTAGGCTTTAGGCTAGGGCTCCCCTAGGCTCAGGCTAGGGCTCCCCTAGCCTTCAGGCTAGGGCACCCCTAGGCTTTAGGCTAGGGCTCCCCTAGGCTCAGGCTAGGGCTCCCCTAGCCTTCAGGCTAGGGCACCCCTAGGCTTTAGGCTAGGGCTCCCCTAGGCTCAGGCTAGGGCTCCCCTAGCCTTCAGGCTAGGGCACCCCTAGGCTTTAGGCTAGGGCTCCCCTAGGCTCAGGCTAGGGCTCCCCTAGCCTTCAGGCTAGGGCACCCCTAGGCTTTAGGCTCCCCTAGGCTCAGGCTAGGGCTCCCCTAGCCTTCAGGCTAGGGCACCCCTAGGCTTTAGGCTCCCCTAGGCTCAGGCTAGGGCTCCCCTAGCCTTCAGGCTAGGGCACCCCTAGGCTTTAGGCTCCCCTAGGCTCAGGCTAGGGCTCCCCTAGCCTTCAGGCTAGGGCACCCCTAGGCTTTAGGCTCCCCTAGGCTCAGGCTAGGGCTCCCCTAGCCTTCAGGCTAGGGCACCCCTAGGCTTTAGGCTAGGGCTCCCTAGGCTCAGGCTAGGGCTCCCCTAGCCTTCAGGCTAGGGCACCCCTAGGCTTTAGGCTAGGGCTCCCCTAGGCTCAGGCTAGGGCTCCCCTAGCCTTCAGGCTAGGGCACCCCTAGGCTTTAGGCTAGGGCTCCCCTAGGCTCAGGCTAGGGCTCCCCTAGCCTTCAGGCTAGGGCACCCCTAGGCTTTAGGCTAGGGCTCCCCTAGGCTCAGGCTAGGGCTCCCCTAGCCTTCAGGCTAGGGCACCCCTAGGCTTTAGGCTAGGGCTCCCCTAGGCTCAGGCTAGGGCTCCCCTAGCCTTCAGGCTAGGGCACCCCTAGGCTTTAGGCTAGGGCTCCCCTAGGCTCAGGCTAGGGCTCCCCTAGCCTTCAGGCTAGGGCACCCCTAGGCTTTAGGCTAGGGCTCCCCTAGGCTCAGGCTAGGGCTCCCCTAGCCTTCAGGCTAGGGCACCCCTAGGCTTTAGGCTAGGGCTCCCCTAGGCTCAGGCTAGGGCTCCCCTAGCCTTCAGGCTAGGGCACCCCTAGGCTTTAGGCTAGGGCTCCCCTAGGCTCAGGCTAGGGCTCCCCTAGCCTTCAGGCTAGGGCACCCCTAGGCTTTAGGCTAGGGCTCCCCTAGGCTCAGGCTAGGGCTCCCCTAGCCTTCAGGCTAGGGCACCCCTAGGCTTTAGGCTCCCCTAGGCTCAGGCTAGGGCTCCCCTAGCCTTCAGGCTAGGGCACCCCTAGGCTTTAGGCTCCCCTAGGCTCAGGCTAGGGCTCCCCTAGCCTTCAGGCTAGGGCACCCCTAGGCTTTAGGCTCCCCTAGGCTCAGGCTAGGGCTCCCCTAGCCTTCAGGCTAGGGCTCCCCTAGGCTTTAGGCTCCCCTAGGCTCAGGCTAGGGCTCCCCTAGGCTAAGGCTAGGGCTCCCCTAGCCTTCAGGCTAGGGCACCCCTAGGCTTTAGGCTCCCCTAGGCTAAGGCTAGGGCTCCCCTAGCCTTCAGGCTAGGGCACCCCTAGGCTTTAGGCTCCCCTAGGCTAAGGCTAGGGCTCCCCTAGGCTAAGGCTAGGGCTCCCCTAGCCTTCAGGCTAGGGCACCCCTAGGCTTTAGGCTCCCCTAGGCTAAGGCTAGGGCTCCCCTAGCCTTCAGGCTAGGGCTCCCCTAGGCTTTAGGCTCCCCTAGGCTAAGGCTAGGGCTCCCCTAGGCTAAGGCTAGGGCTCCCCTAGCCTTCAGGCTAGGGCACCCCTAGGCTTTAGGCTCCCCTAGGCTAAGGCTAGGGCTCCCCTAGCCTTCAGGCTAGGGCACCCCTAGGCTTTAGGCTCCCCTAGGCTCAGGCTAGGGCTCCCCTAGCCTTCAGGCTAGGGCACCCCTAGGCTTTAGGCTAGGGCTCCCCTAGGCTCAGGCTAGGGCTCCCCTAGCCTTCAGGCTAGGGCACCCCTAGGCTTTAGGCTCCCCTAGGCTCAGGCTAGGGCTCCCCTAGCCTTCAGGCTAGGGCACCCCTAGGCTTTAGGGCTCCCCTAGGCTCAGGCTAGGGCTCCCTAGCCTTCAGGCTAGGGCACCCCTAGGCTTTAGGCTCCCCTAGGCTCAGGCTAGGGCTCCCCTAGCCTTCAGGCTAGGGCACCCCTAGGCTTTAGGCTCCCCTAGGCTCAGGCTAGGGCTCCCCTAGCCTTCAGGCTAGGGCACCCCTAGGCTTTAGGCTCCCCTAGGCTCAGGCTAGGGCTCCCCTAGCCTTCAGGCTAGGGCACCCCTAGGCTTTAGGCTCCCCTAGGCTCAGGCTAGGGCTCCCCTAGCCTTCAGGCTAGGGCACCCCTAGGCTTTAGGCTCCCCTAGGCTCAGGCTAGGGCTCCCCTAGCCTTCAGGCTAGGGCACCCCTAGGCTTTAGGCTCCCCTAGGCTCAGGCTAGGGCTCCCCTAGCCTTCAGGCTAGGGCACCCCTAGGCTTTAGGCTCCCCTAGGCTCAGGCTAGGGCTCCCCTAGCCTTCAGGCTAGGGCACCCCTAGGCTTTAGGCTCCCCTAGGCTCAGGCTAGGGCTCCCCTAGCCTTCAGGCTAGGGCACCCCTAGGCTTTAGGCTCCCCTAGGCTCAGGCTAGGGCTCCCCTAGCCTTCAGGCTAGGGCACCCCTAGGCTTTAGGCTCCCCTAGGCTCAGGCTAGGGCTCCCCTAGCCTTCAGGCTAGGGCACCCCTAGGCTTTAGGCTCCCCTAGGCTCAGGCTAGGGCTCCCCTAGCCTTCAGGCTAGGGCACCCCTAGGCTTTAGGCTCCCCTAGGCTCAGGCTAGGGCTCCCCTAGCCTTCAGGCTAGGGCACCCCTAGGCTTTAGGCTAGGGCTCCCCTAGGCTCAGGCTAGGGCTCCCCTAGCCTTCAGGCTAGGGCACCCCTAGGCTTTAGGCTAGGGCTCCCCTAGGCTCAGGCTAGGGCTCCCCTAGCCTTCAGGCTAGGGCACCCCTAGGCTTTAGGCTAGGGCTCCCCTAGGCTCAGGCTAGGGCTCCCCTAGCCTTCAGGCTAGGGCACCCCTAGGCTTTAGGCTAGGGCTCCCCTAGGCTCAGGCTAGGGCTCCCCTAGCCTTCAGGCTAGGGCACCCCTAGGCTTTAGGCTAGGGCTCCCCTAGGCTCAGGCTAGGGCTCCCCTAGCCTTCAGGCTAGGGCACCCCTAGGCTTTAGGCTAGGGCTCCCCTAGGCTCAGGCTAGGGCTCCCCTAGCCTTCAGGCTAGGGCACCCCTAGGCTTTAGGCTAGGGCTCCCCTAGGCTAAGGCTAGGGCTCCCCTAGCCTTCAGGCTAGGGCACCCCTAGGCTTTAGGCTAGGGCTCCCCTAGGCTAAGGCTAGGGCTCCCCTAGCCTTCAGGCTAGGGCACCCCTAGGCTTTAGGCTCCCCTACGCTAAGGCTAGGGCTCCCCTAGCCTTCAGGCTAGGGCACCCCTAGGCTTTAGGCTCCCCTAGGCTAAGGCTAGGGCTCCCCTAGCCTTCAGGCTAGGGCACCCCTAGGCTTTAGGCTCCCCTAGGCTAAGGCTAGGGCTCCCCTAGCCTTCAGGCTAGGGCTCCCCTAGGCTTTAGGCTCCCCTAGGCTAAGGCTAGGGCTCCCCTAGGCTAAGGCTAGGGCTCCCCTAGCCTTCAGGCTAGGGCACCCCTAGGCTTTAGGCTCCCCTAGGCTAAGGCTAGGGCTCCCCTAGCCTTCAGGCTAGGGCACCCCTAGGCTTTAGGCTCCCCTAGGCTAAGGCTAGGGCTCCCCTAGCCTTCAGGCTAGGGCACCCCTAGGCTTTAGGCTAGGGCTCCCCTAGGCTCAGGCTAGGGCTCCCCTAGCCTTCAGGCTAGGGCACCCCTAGGCTTTAGGCTCCCCTAGGCTCAGGCTAGGGCTCCCCTAGCCTTCAGGCTAGGGCACCCCTAGGCTTTAGGCTCCCCTAGGCTCAGGCTAGGGCTCCCCTAGCCTTCAGGCTAGGGCACCCCTAGGCTTTAGGCTCCCCTAGGCTCAGGCTAGGGCTCCCCTAGCCTTCAGGCTAGGGCACCCCTAGGCTTTAGGCTCCCCTAGGCTCAGGCTAGGGCTCCCCTAGCCTTCAGGCTAGGGCACCCCTAGGCTTTAGGCTCCCCTAGGCTCAGGCTAGGGCTCCCCTAGC
>NW_027458633.1:0-26852 GCF_050624435.1 Tenrec ecaudatus | reverse complement strand
CAAGCCTAACTCTAGGGTGCCAAGCCTAAGCCGAGGGGTGCCCTAGCCTAAGCCTATGACTGTCCTAGCCTAAGCCTAGGGGTGCCCTAGCCTTAGGCTAGGCGAGCCCTAGCCTTAGCCTAAGCCTAGGGGTGCCTTAGCCTAAGCCTAGGGGTGCCCTAGCCTAAGAGTAGGGGTGCCCTAGCCTAAGCCTAGGGGTGCCCTAGCCTAAGCCTAGGGCTGCACTAGCCTTAGGCTAGGCAAGCCCTAGCCTTAGCCTAAGCCTAGGGGTGCCCTAGCCTAAGCCTAGGGCTGCACTAGCCTTAGGCTAGGCAAGCCCTAGCCTTAGACTAAGCCTTGGGCTGCCCTAGCCTAAGCCTAGGGGTGCCAAGCCTAAGCCTAGGGGTGCCCTAGCCTTAGCCTAGGGGTGCCCTAGCCTAAGCCTAGGGATGCCCAAGCTTAAGCCTAGGGGTGCCAAGCCTTAGCCTAGGGGTGCCCTAGCCCAAACCTAGGTCTGTCCTAGCCTAAGCCTAGGGGTGCCCTTGCCTTAGGATAGGCGAACCCTAGCCTGAGCCTAAGCCAATGGGTGCACTAGCCTAAGCCTAGGGGTGCCCTAGCCTAAGCTTAGGGGTGCCCTAGCCTAAGCCTAGGGGTGCCCTAGCCTAAGCCTAGGGGTGCCCTAGCCTAAGCCATGGGCTGCCCTAGCCTAAGCCTAGGGGTGCCCTAGCCTAAGCCTAGGGGTGCCCTTGCCTTAGGCTAGGCGAGCCCAAGCCTTAGCCTAAGCAGAGGGCTGCCCTAGCCTAAGCCTAGGGGTGCCAAGCCTAAGCCTAGTGGTGCCCTAGCCTAAGCCTAGGGGCGCCCTAGCCGAAGTCTAGGGGTGCCCTAGCCTAAGCCTAGGGGTGCCCTAGCCTAAGCCTTGGGCTGCCCTAGCCTAAGCCTAGGGGTGCCCTAGCCTAAGCCTTGGGCTGCCCTAGCCTAAGCCTTGGGCTGCCCTAGCCTAAGCCTTGGGCTGCCCTAGCCTAAGCCTAGGGGTGCCCTAGCCTAAGCCTAGGGGTTCCCTAGCCCGAGGCTAGGCGAGCCCTAGCCTTAGCCTAAGCCTAGGGGTGCCCAAGCCTAAGGCTAAGGGTGCCAAGCCTAAGCCTAGGGGTACCCTAGCCTAAGGCTAGGGGTGCCCTAGCCTAAGCCTAGGGGTGCCCTAGGCATAGGCTAGGGGATCACTAGCCTTAGAGTAAGCCTAGGGGTGCCCTAGCCTAAGCCTAGGGGTGCCCTAGCCTAAGCCTATGGGTGCCCTAGTCTAAGCCTAGGGCTACCCTAGCCTAAGGCTAGGGGTGCTCTAGCCTAAGCCTAGGTGTGCGCTAGCCTTAGGCTAAGCGAGCCCTAGCCTTAGCCTAAGCCTTGGGCTGCCCTAGCCTAAGCCTAGGGGTGCCCTAGCCTAAGCCTAGGGGTGCCCTAGCCTTAGACTAGGTGAGCCCTAGCCTTAGACTAAGCATATGGGTGCCCTAGCCTAAGCCTAGGGGTGCCCTAGCTTAAGCCTAGGGGTGCCCTAGCCTAAGCCTAGTGGTGCCCTAGCCTAACCCTAGGGGTGCCATAGCCTAATCCTAGGCGTGCCCTAGCCTAAGCCTAGGTGTGCCCTAGCCTAAGCCTAGGGGTGCCCTAATCTAAGCCTAGGGGTGCCCTAGCCTTAGGCTAGGTGAGCCCTAGCCTTAGCGTAAGCCTAGGGGTGCCCTAGCCTAAGCCTAGGGGTGCCCTAGCCTAAGCCTAGGGGTGCCCTAGTCTAAGCCTAGGGGTGCCCTAGCCTTAGGCTAGGTGAGCCCTAGCCTTAGGCTAGGTGAGCCACAGCCTTAGCGTAAGCCTAGGGGTGCCCTAGCCTAAGCCTAGGGGTGCCCTAGCCTAAGCCTTGGGCTGCCCTAGCCTAAGCCTAGGGGTGCCCTAGCCTAAGCCTAGGGGTGCCCTTGCCTTTGGCTAGGCGAGCCCAAGCCTTAGCCTAAGCCTAGGGCTGCCCTAGCCTAAGCCTAGGGGTGCCCAAGCCTAAGCCTAGGGGTGACAAGCCTAAGACTAGGGGTACCCTAGCCTAAGCCTAGGGTGCCCTAGCCTAAGCCTAGGGGTGCCCTAGCCTAAGCCTAGGGGTGCCCTAGCCTAAGCCTTGGTCTGCCCTAGCCTAAGCCTAGGGGTGCCCTAGCCTAAGCCTTGGGCTGCCCTAGCCTAAGCCTTGGGCTGCCCTAGCCTAAGCCTAGGGGTGCCCTAGCCTAAGCCTTGGGCTGCCCTAGCCTAAGCCTAGGGGTGCCCTAGCCTAAGCCTAGGGGTGCCCTAGCCTTAGACTAGGCGAGCCCTAGCCTTAGCCTAAGCCTAAGGCTGCCCTAGCCTAAGCCTAGGGGTGCCCAAGCCTAAGGCTAAGGGTGCCAAGCCTAAGCCTAGGGGTACCCTAGTCTAAGCCTAGGTGTGCCCTAGCCTAAGCCTAGGGGTGCCCTAGGCTTAGGCTAGGGGATCACTAGCCTTAGAGTAAGCCTAGGGGTCCCCTAGCCTAAGCCTAGGGGTGCCCTAGCCTAAGCATATGGGTGCCCTAGCCTAAGCCTAGGGCTACCCTAGCCTAAGCCTAGGGGTGCTCTAGCCTAAGCCTAGGTTTGCCCTAGCCTTAGGCTAAGCGAGTCCTAGCCTTAGCCTAAGCCTTGGGCTGCCCTAGCCTAAGCCTAGGGGTGCCCAAGCCTAAGTCTAGGGGTGCCAAGCCTAAGCCGAGGGGTGCCCTAGCCTAAGCCTATGACTGTCCTAGCCTAAGCCTAGGGGTGCCCTAGCCTTAGGCTAGGCGAGCCCTAGCCTTAGCCTAAGCCTAGGGGTGCCTTAGCCTAAGCCTAGGGGTGCCCTAGCCTAAGAGTAGGGGTGCCCTAGCCTAAGCCTAGGGGTGCCCTAGCCTAAGCCTAGGGCTGAACTAGCCTTAGGCTAGGCAAGCCCTAGCCTTAGCCTAAGCCTAGGGGTGCCCTAGCCTAAGCCTAGGGCTGCACTAGCCTTAGGCTAGGCAAGCCCTAGCCTTAGACTAAGCCTTGGGCTGCCCTAGCCTAAGCCTAGGGGTGCCAAGCCTAAGCCTAGGGGTGCCCTAGCCTTAGCCTAGGGGTGCCCTAGCCTAAGCCTAGGGATGCCCAAGCTTAAGCCTAGGGGTGCCAAGCCTTAGCCTAGGGGTGCCCTAGCCCAAACCTAGGTCTGTCCTAGCCTAAGCCTAGGGGTGCCCTTGCCTTAGGATAGGCGAACCCTAGCCTGAGCCTAAGCCAATGGGTGCACTAGCCTAAGCCTAGGGGTGCCCTAGCCTAAGCCTAGGGGTGCCCTAGCCTAAGCCTAGGGGTGCCCTAGCCTAAGCCTAGGGGTGCCCTAGCCTAAGCCTGAGGGTGCCCTAGCCTAAGCCTAGGGGTGCCCTAGCCTAAGCCTAGGGGTGCCCTAGTCTAAGCCTAGGGGTGCCCTAGCCTTAGGCTAGGTGAGCCCTAGCCTTAGCATAAGCCTAGGTGTGCCCTAGCCTAAGCCTAGGGGTGCCCTAGCCTAAGCCTAGGGGTGCCCTAGCCTAAGCCTAGGGGTGCCCTAGTCTAAGCCTAGGGGTGCCCTAGCCTTAGGCTAGGTGAGCCCTAGCCTTAGGCTAGGTGAGCCCTAGATTTAGCGTAAGCCTAGGGGTGCCCTAGCCTAAGCCTAGGGGTGCCCTAGCCTAAGCCTAGGGGTGCCCTAGCCTAAGCCATGGGCTGCCCTAGCCTAAGCCTAGGGGTGCCCTAGCCTAAGCCTAGGGGTGCCCTTGCCTTAGGCTAGGCGAGCCCAAGCCTTAGCCTAAGCAGAGGGCTGCCCTAGCCTAAGCCTAGGGGTGCCAAGCCTAAGCCTAGTGGTGCCCTAGCCTAAGCCTAGGGGCGCCCTAGCCGAAGCATAGGGGTGCCCTAGCCTAAGCCTAGGGGTGCCCTAGCCTAAGCCTTGGGCTGCCCTAGCCTAAGCCTAGGGGTGCCCTAGCCTAAGCCTTGGGCTGCCCTAGCCTAAGCCTTGGGCTGCCCTAGCCTAAGCCTTGGGCTGCCCTAGCCTAAGCCTAGGGGTGCCCTAGCCTAAGCCTAGGGGTTCCCTAGCCCGAGGCTAGGCGAGCCCTAGCCTTAGCCTAAGCCTAGGGGTGCCCAAGCCTAAGGCTAAGGGTGCCAAGCCTAAGCCTAGGGGTACCCTAGCCTAAGGCTAGGGGTGCCCTAGCCTAAGCCTAGGAGTGCCCTAGGCATAGGCTAGGGGATCACTAGCCTTAGAGTAAGCCTAGGGGTGCCCTAGCCTAAGCCTAAGGGTGCCCTAGCCTAAGCCTATGGGTGCCCTAGCCTAAGCCTAGGGCTACCCTAGCCTAAGCCTAGGGGTGCTCTAGCCTAAGCCTAGGTGTGCGCTAGCCTTAGGCTAAGCGAGCCCTAGCCTTAGCCTAAGCCTTGGGCTGCCCTAGCCTAAGCCTAGGGGTGCCCTAGCCTAAGCCTAGGGGTGCCCTAGCCTAAGCCTAGGGGTGCCCTAGCCTAAGCCTAGGGGTGCCCTAGCCTAAGCCTAGGGGTGCCCTAGCCTAAGCCTAGGGGTGCCCTAGCCTAAGCCTAGAGGTGCCCTAGTCTAAGCCTAGGGGTGCCCTAGCCTTAGGCTAGGTGAGCCCTACCCTTAGCGTAAGCCTAGGGGTGCCCTAGCCTAAGCCTAGGGGTGCACTAGCCTAAGCCTAGGGGTGACCTAGCCTAAGCCTAGGGGTGCCCTAGCCTAAGTCTAGGGGTGCCCTAGTCTAATCCTAGGGGTGCCCTAGCCTTAGGCTATGTGAGCCCTAGCCTTAGGCTAGGTGAGCCCTAGCCTTAGCGTAAGCCTAGGGGTGCCCTACCCTAAGCCTAGGGGTGCCCTAGCCTAAGCCTAGTGGTGCCCTAGCCTAAACCTTGGGCTGCCCTAGCCTAAGCCTAGGGGTGCCCTAGCCTAAGCCTAGGGGTGCCCTTGCCTTAGGCTAGGCGAGCCCAAGCCTTAGCCTAAGCCTAGGGCTGCCCAAGCCTAAGCCTAGGGGTGCCAAGCCTAAGCCTAGGGGTGCCCTAGCCTAAGCCTAGGGGTGCCCTAGCCTAAGCCTAGGGGTGCCCTAGCCTAAGCCTAGGGGTGCCCTAGCCTAAGCCTTGGGCTGCCCTAGCCTAAGCCTAGGGGTGCCCTAGCCTAAGCCTTGGGCTGCCCTAGCCTAAGCCTTGGGCTGTTCTAGCCTAAGCCTTGGGCTGCCCTAGCCTAAGCCTAGGGGTGCCCAGCCTAAGCCTAGGGGTTCCCTACCTTTAGGCTAGGCGAGCCCTAGCCATAGCCTAAGCCTAGGGCTGCCCTAACCTAAGCCTAGGGGTGCCCAAGCCTAAGGCTAAGGGTGCCAAGCCTAAGCCTAGGGGTACCCTAGCCTAAGCCTAGGGGTGCCCTAGCCTAAGCTTAGGGGTGCCCTAGGCTTAGGCTAGGGGATCACTAGCCTTAGAGTAAGCCTAGGGGTGCCCTAGCCTAAGCCTAGGGGTGCCCTAGCCTAAGCCTATGGGTGCCCTAGCCTAAGCCTAGGGCTACCCTAGCCTAAGCCTAGGGGTGCTCTAGCCTAAGCCTAGGTGTGCACTAGCCTTAGGCTAAGCGAGCCCTAGCCTTAGCCTAAGCCTTGGGCTGCCCTAGCCTAAGCCTAGGGGTGCCCTAGCCTAAGCCTAGGGGTTCCCTACCTTTAGACTAGGCGAGCCCTAGCCATAGCCTAAGCCTAGGGCTGCCCTAACCTAAGCCTAGGGGTGCCCAAGCCTAAGGCTAAGGGTGCCAAGCCTAAGCCTAGGGTGCCCTAATCTAAGCCTAGGTGTGCCCTAGCTTTAGGCTAGGCGAGCCCTAGCCTTAGCCTAAGCCTATTGCTGCCCTAGCCTAAGCCTAGGGCTACCCTAGCCTAAGCCTAGGGGTGCTCTAGCCTAAGCCTAGGTGTGCGCTAGCCTTAGGCTAAGCGAGCCCTAGCCTTAGCCTAAGCCTTGGGCTGCCCTAGCCTAAGCCTAGGGGTGCCCTTGCCTAAGCCTAGGGGTGCCCTAGCCTAAGCCTAGGGGTGCCCTAGCCTAAACCTAGGGGTGCCCTAGCCTAAGCCTAGAGGTGCCCTAGTCTAAGCCTAGGAGTGCCCTAGCCTTAGGCTAGGTGAGCCCTACCCTTAGTGTAAGCCTAGGGGTGCCCTAGCCTAAGCCTAGGGGTGCCCTAGCCTAAGCCTAGGGGTGACCTAGCCTAAGCCTAGGGGTGCCCTAGCCTAAGCCTAGGGGTGCCCTAGTCTAAGCCTAGGGGTGCCCTAGCCTTAGGCTATGTGAGCCCTAGCCTTAGGCTAGGTGAGCCCTAGCCTTAGCGTAAGCCTATTGGTGCCCTACCCTAAGCCTAGGGGTGCCCTAGCCTAAGCCTAGGGGTGCCCTAGCCTAAGCCTTGGGCTGCCCTAGCCTAAGCCTAGGGGTGCCCTAGCCTAAGCCTAGGGGTGCCCTTGCCTTAGGCTAGGCGAGCCCAAGCCTTAGCCTAAGCCTAGGGCTGCCCAAGCCTAAGCCTAGGGGTGCCAAGCCTAAGCTTAGGGGTGCCCTAGCCTAAGCCTAGGGGTGCCCTAGCCTAAGCCTAGGGGTGCCCTAGCCTAAGCCTTGGGCTGCCCTAGCCTAAGCCTAGGGGTGCCCTAGCCTAAGCCTTGGGCTGCCCTAGCCTAAGCGTTGGGCTGTTCTAGCCTAAGCCTTGGGCTGCCCTAGCCTAAGCCTAGGGCTGCCCTAACCTAAGCCTAGGGGTGCCCAAGCCTAAGGCTAAGGGTGCCAAGCCTAAGCCTAGGGGTACCCTAGCCTAAGCCTAGGGGTGCCCTAGCCTAAGCCTAGGGGTGCCCTAGGCTTAGGCTAGGGGATCACTAGCCTTAGAGTAAGCCTAGGGGTGCCCTAGCCTAAGCCTAGGGGTGCCCTAGCCTAAGCCTATGGGTGCCCTAGCCTAAGCCTAGGGCTACCCTAGCCTAAGCCTAGGGGTGCTCTAGCCTAAGCCTAGGTGTGCACTAGCCTTAGGCTAAGCGAGCCCTAGCCTTAGCCTAAGCCTTGGGCTGCCCTAGCCTAAGCCTAGGGGTGCCCCAGCCTAAGTCTAGGGGTGCCAAGCCTAAGCTTAGGGGTGCCCTAGCCTAAGCCTAGGTCTGTCCTAGCCTAAGCCTAGGGGTGCCCTAGCCTTAGGCTAGGCGAGCCCTAGCCTTAGCCTAAGCCTAGGGGTGCCCTAGCCTAAGCCTAGGGGTGCCCTAGCCTAAGCCTAGGGCTGCACTAGCCTTAGGCTAGGCAAGCCCTATCCTTAGCCTAAGCCTAGGGGTGCCCTAGCCTAAGCCTAGGGTGCCCTAATCTAAGCTTAGGTGTGCCCTAGCTTTAGGCTAGGCGAGCCCTAGCCTTAGCCTAAGCCTATTGCTGCCCTAGCCTAAGCCTAGGGCTACCCTAGCCTAAGCCTAGGGGTTCTCTAGCCTAAGCCTAGGTGTGCGCTAGCCTTAGGCTAAGCGAGCCCTAGCCTTAGCCTAAGCCTTGGGCTGCCCTAGCCTAAGCCTAGGGGTGCCCTAGCCTAAGCCTTGGGCTGCCCTAGCCTAAGCCTAGGGGTGCCCTAGCCTAAGCCTAGGGGTGCCCTAGCCTAAGCCTAGGGGTGCCCTAGCCTAAACCTAGGGGTGCCCTAGCCTAAGCCTAGAGGTGCCCTAGTCTAAGCCTAGGAGTGCCCTAGCCTTAGGCTAGGTGAGCCCTACCCTTAGCGTAAGCCTAGGGGTGCCCTAGCCTAAGCCTAGGGGTGCCCTAGCCTAAGCCTAGGGGTGACCTAGCCTAAGCCTAGGGGTGCCCTAGCCTAAGCCTAGGGGTGCCCTAGTCTAAGCCTAGGGGTGCCCTAGCCTTAGGCTATGTGAGCCCTAGCCTTAGGCTAGATGAGCCCTAGCCTTAGCGTAAGCCTAGGGGTGCCCTACCCTAAGCCTAGGGGTGCCCTAGCCTAAGCCTAGGGGTGCCCTAGCCTAAGCCTTGGGCTGCCCTAGCCTAAGCCTAGGGGTGCCCTAGCCTAAGCCTAGGGGTGCCCTTGCCTTAGGCTAGGCGAGCCCAAGCCTTAGCCTAAGCCTAGGGCTGCCCAAGCCTAAGCCTAGGGGTGCCAAGCCTAAGCTTAGGGGTGCCCTAGCCTAAGCCTAGGGGTGCCCTAGCCTAAGCCTAGGGGTGCCCTAGCCTAAGCCTTGGGCTGCCCTAGCCTAAGCCTAGGGGTGCCCTAGCCTAAGCCTTGGGCTGCCCTAGCCTAAGCCTTGGGCTGTTCTAGCCTAAGCCTTGGGCTGCCCTAGCCTAAGCCTAGGGCTGCCCTATCCTAAGCCTAGGGGTGCCCAAGCCTAAGGCTAAGGGTGCCAAGCCTAAGCCTAGGGGTACCCTAGCCTAAGCCTAGGGGTGCACTAGCCTAAGCCTAGGGGTGCCCTAGGCTTAGGCTAGGGGATCACTAGCCTTAGAGTAAGCCTAGGGGTGCCCTAGCCTAAGCCTAGGGGTGCCCTAGCCTAAGCCTATGGGTGCCCTAGCCTAAGCCTAGGGCTACCCTAGCCTAAGCCTAGGGGTGCTCTAGCCTAAGCCTAGGTGTGCACTAGCCTTAGGCTAAGCGAGCCCTAGCCTTAGCCTAAGCCTTGGGCTGCCCTAGCCTAAGCCTAGGGGTGCCCCAGCCTAAGTCTAGGGGTGCCAAGCCTAAGCTTAGGGGTGCCCTAGCCTAAGCCTAGGTCTGTCCTAGCCTAAGCCTAGGGGTGCCCTAGCCTTAGGCTAGGCGAGCCCTAGCCTTAGCCTAAGCCTAGGGGTGCCCTAGCCTAAGCCTAGGGGTGCCCTAGCCTAAGCCTAGGGCTGCACTAGCCTTAGGCTAGGCAAGCCCTATCCTTAGCCTAAGCCTAGGGGTGCCCTAGCCTAAGCCTAGGGTGCCCTAATCTAAGCCTAGGTGTGCCCTAGCTTTAGGCTAGGCGAGCCCTAGCCTTAGCCTAAGCCTATTGCTGCCCTAGCCTAAGCCTAGGGCTACCCTAGCCTAAGCCTAGGGGTGCTCTAGCCTAAGCCTAGGTGTGCGCTAGCCTTAGGCTAAGCGAGCCCTAGCCTTAGCCTAAGCCTTGGGCTGCCCTAGCCTAAGCCTAGGGGTGCCCTAGCCTAAGCCTAGGGGTGCCCTAGCCTAAGCCTAGGGGTGCCCTAGCCTAAGCCTAGGGGTGCCCTAGCCTAAGCCTAGGGGTGCCCTAGCCTAAACCTAGGGGTGCCCTAGCCTAAGCCTAGAGGTGCCCTAGTCTAAGCCTAGGAGTGCCCTAGCCTTAGGCTAGGTGAGCCCTACCCTTAGCGTAAGCCTAGGGGTGCCCTAGCCTAAGCCTAGGGGTGCCCTAGCCTAAGCCTAGGGGTGACCTAGCCTAAGCCTAGGGGTGCCCTAGCCTAAGCCTAGGGGTGCCCTAGTCTAAGCCTAGGGGTGCCCTAGCCTTAGGCTATGTGAGCCCTAGCCTTAGGCTAGGTGAGCCCTAGCCTTAGCGTAAGCCTAGGGGTGCCCTACCCTAAGCCTAGGGGTGCCCTAGCCTAAGCCTAGGGGTGCCCTAGCCTAAGCCTTGGGCTGCCCTAGCCTAAGCCTAGGGGTGCCCTAGCCTAAGCCTAGGGGTGCCCTTGCCTTAGGCTAGGCGAGCCCAAGCCTTAGCCTAAGCCTAGGGCTGCCCAAGCCTAAGCCTAGGGGTGCCAAGCCTAAGCTTAGGGGTGCCCTAGCCTAAGCCTAGGGGTGCCCTAGCCTAAGCCTAGGGGTGCCCTAGCCTAAGCCTTGGGCTGCCCTAGCCTAAGCCTAGGGGTGCCCTAGCCTAAGCCTTGGGCTGCCCTAGCCTAAGCCTTGGGCTGTTCTAGCCTAAGCCTTGGGCTGCCCTAGCCTAAGCCTAGGGGTGCCCTAGCCTAAGCCTAGGGGTTCCCTACCTTTAGGCTAGGCGAGCCCTAGCCATAGCCTAAGCCTAGGGCTGCCCTAACCTAAGCCTAGGGGTGCCCAAGCCTAAGGCTAAGGGTGCCAAGCCTAAGCCTAGGGGTGCCCCAGCCTAAGTCTAGGGGTGCCAAGCCTAAGCTTAGGGGTGCCCTAGCCTAAGCCTAGGTCTGTCCTAGCCTAAGCCTAGGGGTGCCCTAGCCTTAGGCTAGGCGAGCCCTAGCCTTAGCCTAAGCCTAGGGGTGCCCTAGCCTAAGCCTAGGGGTGCCCTAGCCTAAGCCTAGGGCTGCACTAGCCTTAGACTAGGCAAGCCCCATCCTTAGCCTAAGCCTAGGGGTGCCCTAGCCTAAGCCTAGGGTGCCCTAATCTAAGCCTAGGTGTGCCCTAGCTTTAGGCTAGGCTAGCCCTAGCCTTAGCCTAAGCCTATTGCTGCCCTAGCCTAAGCCTAGGGGTGCCCAAGCCTAAGCCTAGGGGTGCCAAGCCTTAGCCTAGCGGTGCCCTAGCCTAAGCCTAGGTCTGTCCTAGCCTAAGACTAGGGGTGCCTTAGCCTTACGATAGGCGAGCCCTAGCCTTAGCCTAAGCCTAGGGGTGCCCTAGCCTTAGGCTAAGCGAGCTCTAGCCTTAGCCTAAGCCTTGGGCTGCCCTAGCCTAAGCCTAGGGGTGCCAAGCCTAAGCCTAGGGGTGACCTAGCCTAAGCCTAGGGGTGCCCTAGCCTAAGCCTTGGGCTGCCCTAGCCTAAGCCTAGGGGTGCCCTAGCCTAAGCCTAGGGGTGCCCTAGCCTTAGACTAGGCGAGCCCTAGCCTTAGCCTAAGCCTAAGGCTGCCCTAGCCTAAGCCTAGGGGTGCCCAAGCCTAAGGCTAAGGGTGCCAAGCCTAAGCCTAGGGGTACCCTAGTCTAAGCCTAGGTGTGCCCTAGCCTAAGCCTAGGGGTGCCCTAGGCTTAGGCTAGGGGATCACTAGCCTTAGAGTAAGCCTAGGGGTGCCCTAGCCTAAGCCTAGGGGTGCCCTAGCCTAAGCATATGGGTGCCCTAGCCTAAGCCTAGGGCTACCCTAGCCTAAGCCTAGGGGTGCTCTAGCCTAAGCCTAGGTGTGCACTAGCCTTAGGCTAAGCGAGCCCTAGCCTTAGCCTAAGCCTTGGGCTGCCCTAGCCTAAGCCTAGGGGTGCCCCAGCCTAAGTCTAGGGGTGCCAAGCCTAAGCCTAGGGGTGCCCTAGCCTAAGCCTAGGTCTGTCCTAGCCTAAGCCTAGGGGTGCCCTAGCCTTAGGCTAGGCGAGCCCTAGCCTTAGCCTAAGCCTAGGGGTGCCCTAGCCTAAGCCTAGGGGTGCCCTAGCCTAAGCCTAGGGCTGCACTAGCCTTAGGCTAGGCAAGCCCTATCCTTAGCCTAAGCCTAGGGGTGCCCTTGCCTAAGCCTAGGGTGCCCTAATCTAAGCCTAGGTGTGCCCTAGCTTTAGGCTAGGCGAGCCCTAGCCTTAGCCTAAGCCTATTGCTGCCCTAGCCTAAGCCTAGGGCTACCCTAGCCTAAGCCTAGGGGTGCTCTAGCCTAAGCCTAGGTGTGCGCTAGCCTTAGGCTAAGCGAGCCCTAGCCTTAGCCTAAGCCTTGGGCTGCCCTAGCCTAAGCCTAGGGGTGCCCTAGCCTAAGCCTAGGGGTGCCCTAGCCTAAGCCTAGGGGTGCCCTAGCCTAAGCCTAGGGGTGCCCTAGCCTAAGCCTAGGGGTGCCCTAGCCTAAGCCTAGGGGTGCCCTAGCCTAAGCCTAGAGGTGCCCTAGTCTAAGCCTAGGGGTGCCCTAGCCTTAGGCTAGGTGAGCCCTACCCTTAGCGTAAGCCTAGGTGTGCCCTAGCCTAAGCCTAGGGGTGCCCTAGCCTAAGCCTAGGGGTGACCTAGCCTAAGCCTAGGGGTGCCCTAGCCTAAGCCTAGGGGTGCCCTAGTCTAAGCCTAGGGGTGCCCTAGCCTTAGGCTATGTGAGCCCTAGCCTTAGGCTAGGTGAGCCCTAGCCTTAGCGTAAGCCTAGGGGTGCCCTACACTAAGCCTAGGGGTGCCCTAGCCTAAGCCTAGGGGTGCCCTAGCCTAAGCCTTGGGCTGCCCTAGCCTAAGCCTAGGGGTGCCCTAGCCTAAGCCTAGGGGTGCCCTTGCCTTAGGCTAGGCGAGCCCAAGCCTTAGCCTAAGTCTAGGGCTGCCCAAGCCTAAGCCTAGGGGTGCCAAGCCTAAGCCTAGGGGTGCCCTAGCCTAAGCCTAGGGGTGCCCTAGCCTAAGCCTAGGGGTGCCCTAGCCTAAGCCTAGGGGTGCCCGAGCCTAAGCCTTGGGCTGCCCTAGCCTAAGCCTAGGGGTGCCCTAGCCTAAGCCTTGGGCTGCCCTAGCCTAAGCCTTGGGCTGTTCTAGCCTAAGCCTTGGGCTGCCCTAGCCTAAGCCTAGGGGTGCCATAGCCTAAGCCTAGGGGTTCCCTACCTTTAGGCTAGGCGAGCCCTAGCCATAGCCTAAGCCTAGGGCTGCCCTAACCTAAGCCTAGGGGTGCCCAAGCCTAAGGCTAAGGGTGCCAAGCCTAAGCTTAGGGGTACCCTAGCCTATGCCTAGGGGTGCCCTAGCCTAAGCCTAGGGGTGCCCTAGGCTTAGGCTAGGGGATCACTAGCCTTAGAGTAAGCCTAGGGGTGCCCTAGCCTAAGCCTAGGGGTGCCCTAGCCTAAGCCTATGGGTGCCCTAGCCTAAGCCTAGGGCTACCCTAGCCTAAGCCTAGGGGTGCTCTAGCCTAAGCCTAGGTGTGCACTAGCCTTAGGCTAAGCGAGCCCTAGCCTTAGCCTAAGCCTTGGGCTGCCCTAGCCTAAGCCTAGGGGTGCCCCAGCCTAAGTCTAGGGGTGCCAAGCCTAAGCCTAGGGGTGCCCTAGCCTAAGCCTAGGTCTGTCTTAGCCTAAGCCTAGGGGTGCCCTAGCCTTAGGCTAGGCGAGCCCTAGCCTTAGCCTAAGCCTAGGGGTGCCCTAGCCTAAGCCTAGGGGTGCCCTAGCCTAAGCCTAGGGCTGCACTAGCCTTAGGCTAGGCAAGCCCTATCCTTAGCCTAAGCCTAGGGGTGCCCTAGCCTAAGCCTAGGGTGCCCTAATCTAAGCCTAGGTGTGCCCTAGCTTTAGGCTAGGCGAGCCCTAGCCTTAGCCTAAGCCTATTGCTGCCCTAGCCTAAGCCTAGGGGTGCCCAAGCCTAAGCCTAGGGGTGCCAAGCCTTAGCCTAGCGGTGCCCTAGCCTAAGCCTAGGTCTGTCCTAGCCTAAGACTAGGGGTGCCTTAGCCTTATGATAGGCGAGCCCTAGCCTTAGCCTAAGCCTAGGGGTGCCCTAGCCTTAGGCTAGGCGAGCTCTAGCCTTAGCCTAAGCCTTGGGCTGCCCTAGCCTAAGCCGAGGGGTGCCAAGCCTAAGCCTAGGGGTGACCTAGCCTAAGCCTAGGGGTGCCCTAGCCTAAGCCTTGGGCTGCCCTAGCCTAAGCCTAGGGGTGCCCTAGCCTAAGCCTAGGGGTGCCCTAGCCTAAGCCTAGGGGTTCCCTACCTTTAGGCTAGGCGAGCCCTAGCCATAGCCTAAGCCTAGGGCTGCCCTAACCTAAGCCTAGGGGTGCCCAAGCCTAAGGCTAAGGGTGCCAAGCATAAGCCTAGGGGTACCCTAGCCTAAGCCTAGGGGTGCCCTAGCCTAAGCCTAGGGGTGCCCTAGCCTAAGCCTAGGGGTGCCCTAGCAGAAGACTATGGGTGCCCTAGCCTAAGCCTAGGGCTACCCTAG
This sequence comes from Tenrec ecaudatus, assembly GCF_050624435.1. Taxonomy (NCBI): domain Eukaryota; kingdom Metazoa; phylum Chordata; class Mammalia; order Afrosoricida; family Tenrecidae; genus Tenrec; species Tenrec ecaudatus. The sequence goes on along the minus strand of NW_027458633.1, from coordinate 13,255 downwards.
CCTAAGCCTAGGGCTACCCTAGCCTAAGCCTAGGGGTGCTCTAGCCTAAGCCTAGGTGTGCACTAGCCTTAGGCTAAGCGAGCCCTAGCCTTAGCCTAAGCCTTGGGCTGCCCTAGCCTAAGCCTAGGGGTGCCCCAGCCTAAGTCTAGGGGTGCCAAGCCTAAGCCTAGGGGTGCCCTAGCCTAAGCCTAGGTCTGTCCTAGCCTAAGCCTAGGGGTGCCCTAGCCTTAGGCTAGGCGAGCCCTAGCCTTAGCCTAAGCCTAGGGGTGCCCTAGCCTAAGCCTAGGGGTGCCCTAGCCTAAGCCTAGGGCTGCACTAGCCTTAGACTAGGCAAGCCCTATCCTTAGCCTAAGCCTAGGGGTGCCCTAGCCTAAGCCTAGGGTGCCCTAATCTAAGCCTAGGTGTGCCCTAGCTTTAGGCTAGGCGAGCCCTAGCCTTAGCCTAAGCCTATTGCTGCCCTAGCCTAAGCCTAGGGGTGCCCAAGCCTAAGCCTAGGGGTGCCAAGCCTTAGCCTAGCGGTGCCCTAGCCTAAGCCTACGTCTGTCCTAGCCTAAGACTAGGGGTGCCTTAGCCTTACGATAGGCGAGCCCTAGCCTTAGCCTAAGCCTAGGGGTGCCCTAGCCTTAGGCTAGGCGAGCTCTAGCCTTAGCCTAAGCCTTGGGCTGCCCTAGCCTAAGCCTAGGGGTGCCAAGCCTAAGCCTTGGGCTGCCCTAGCCTAAGCCTAGGGGTGCCCTAGCCTAAGCCTTGGGCTGCCCTAGCCTTAGCCTAGGGGTGCCCTAGCCTTAGACTAGGCGAGCCCTAGCCTTAGCCTAAGCCTAAGGCTGCCCTAGCCTAAGCCTAGGGGTGCCCAAGCCTAAGGCTAAGGGTGCCAAGCCTAAGCCTAGGGGTACCCTAGTCTAAGCCTAGGTGTGCCCTAGCCTAAGCCTAGGGGTGCCCTAGGCTTAGGCTAGGGGATCACTAGCCTTAGAGTAAGCCTAGGGGTGCCCTAGCCTAAGCCTAGGGGTGCCCTAGCCTAAGCATATGGGTGCCCTAGCCTAAGCCTAGGGCTACCCTAGCCTAAGCCTAGGGGTGCTCTAGCCTAAGCCTAGGTGTGCACTAGCCTTAGGCTAAGCGAGCCCTAGCCTTAGCCTAAGCCTTGGGCTGCCCTAGCCTAAGCCTAGGGGTGCCCCAGCCTAAGTCTAGGGGTGCCAAGCCTAAGCCTAGGGGTGCCCTAGCCTAAGCCTAGGTCTGTCCTAGCCTAAGCCTAGGGGTGCCCTAGCCTTAGGCTAGGCGAGCCCTAGCCTTAGCCTAAGCCTAGGGGTGCCCTAGCCTAAGCCTAGGGGTGCCCTAGCCTAAGCCTAGGGCTGCACTAGCCTTAGGCTAGGCAAGCCCTATCCTTAGCCTAAGCCTAGGGGTGCCCTTGCCTAAGCCTAGGGTGCCCTAATCTAAGCCTAGGTGTGCCCTAGCTTTAGGCTAGGCGAGCCCTAGCCTTAGCCTAAGCCTATTGCTGCCCTAGCCTAAGCCTAGGGCTACCCTAGCCTAAGCCTAGGGGTGCTCTAGCCTAAGCCTAGGTGTGCGCTAGCCTTAGGCTAAGCGAGCCCTAGCCTTAGCCTAAGCCTTGGGCTGCCCTAGCCTAAGCCTAGGGGTGCCCTAGCCTAAGCCTAGGGGTGCCCTAGCCTAAGCCTAGGGGTGCCCTAGCCTAAGCCTAGGGGTGCCCTAGCCTAAGCCTAGGGGTGCCCTAGCCTAAGCCTAGGGGTGCCCTAGCCTAAGCCTAGAGGTGCCCTAGTCTAAGCCTAGGGGTGCCCTAGCCTTAGGCTAGGTGAGCCCTACCCTTAGCGTAAGCCTAGGTGTGCCCTAGCCTAAGCCTAGGGGTGCCCTAGCCTAAGCCTAGGGGTGACCTAGCCTAAGCCTAGGGGTGCCCTAGCCTAAGCCTAGGGGTGCCCTAGTCTAAGCCTAGGGGTGCCCTAGCCTTAGGCTATGTGAGCCCTAGCCTTAGGCTAGGTGAGCCCTAGCCTTAGCGTAAGCCTAGGGGTGCCCTACCCTAAGCCTAGGGGTGCCCTAGCCTAAGCCTAGGGGTGCCCTAGCCTAAGCCTTGGGCTGCCCTAGCCTAAGCCTAGGGGTGCCCTAGCCTAAGCCTAGGGGTGCCCTTGCCTTAGGCTAGGCGAGCCCAAGCCTTAGCCTAAGCCTAGGGCTGCCCAAGCCTAAGCCTAGGGGTGCCAAGCCTAAGCCTAGGGGTGCCCTAGCCTAAGCCTAGGGGTGCCCTAGCCTAAGCCTAGGGGTGCCCTAGCCTAAGCCTAGGGGTGCCCTAGCCTAAGCCTTGGGCTGCCCTAGCCTAAGCCTAGGGGTGCCCTAGCCTAAGCCTTGGGCTGCCCTAGCCTAAGCCTTGGGCTGTTCTAGCCTAAGCCTTGGGCTGCCCTAGCCTAAGCCTAGGGGTGCCCTAGCCTAAGCCTAGGGGTTCCCTACCTTTAGGCTAGGCGAGCCCTAGCCATAGCCTAAGCCTAGGGCTGCCCTAACCTAAGCCTAGGGGTGCCCAAGCCTAAGGCTAAGGGTGCCAAGCCTAAGCCTAGGGGTACCCTAGCCTAAGCCTAGGGGTGCCCTAGCCTAAGCCTAGGGGTGCCCTAGGCTTAGGCTAGGGGATCACTAGCCTTAGAGTAAGCCTAGGGGTGCCCTAGCCTAAGCCTAGGGGTGCCCTAGCCTAAGCCTATGGGTGCCCTAGCCTAAGCCTAGGGCTACCCTAGCCTAAGCCTAGGGGTGCTCTAGCCTAAGCCTAGGTGTGCACTAGCCTTAGGCTAAGCGAGCCCTAGCCTTAGCCTAAGCCTTGGGCTGCCCTAGCCTAAGCCTAGGGGTGCCCCAGCCTAAGTCTAGGGGTGCCAAGCCTAAGCCTAGGGGTGCCCTAGCCTAAGCCTAGGTCTGTCCTAGCCTAAGCCTAGGGGTGCCCTAGCCTTAGGCTAGGCGAGCCCTAGCCTTAGCCTAAGCCTAGGGGTGCCCTAGCCTAAGCCTAGGGGTGCCCTAGCCTAAGCCTAGGGCTGCACTAGCCTTAGGCTAGGCAAGCCCTATCCTTAGCCTAAGCCTAGGGGTGCCATAGCCTAAGCCTAGGGTGCCCTAATCTAAGCCTAGGTGTGCCCTAGCTTTAGGCTAGGCGAGCCCTAGCCTTAGCCTAAGCCTATTGCTGCCCTAGCCTAAGCCTAGGGGTGCCCAAGCCTAAGCCTAGGGGTGCCAAGCCTTAGCCTAGCGGTGCCCTAGCCTAAGCCTAGGTCTGTCCTAGCCTAAGACTAGGGGTGCCTTAGCCTTACGATAGGCGAGCCCTAGCCTTAGCCTAAGCCTAGGGGTGCCCTAGCCTTAGGCTAGGCGAGCTCTAGCCTTAGCCTAAGCCTTGGGCTGCCCTAGCCTAAGCCTAGGGGTGCCAAGCCTAAGCCTAGGGGTGACCTAGCCTAAACCTAGGGGTGCCCTAGCCTAAGCCTTGGGCTGCCCTAGCCTAAGCCTAGGGGTGCCCTAGCCTAAGCCTAGGGGTGCCCTAGCCTAAGCCTAGGGCTGCACTAGCCTTAGGCTAGGCAAGCCCTATCCTTAGCCTAAGCCTAGGGGTGCCCTTGCCTAAGCCTAGGGTGCCCTAATCTAAGCCTAGGTGTGCCCTAGCTTTAGGCTAGGCGAGCCCTAGCCTTAGCCTAAGCCTATTGCTGCCCTAGCCTAAGCCTAGGGCTACCCTAGCCTAAGCCTAGGGGTGCTCTAGCCTAAGCCTAGGTGTGCGCTAGCCTTAGGCTAAGCGAGCCCTAGCCTTAGCCTAAGCCTTGGGCTGCCCTAGCCTAAGCCTAGGGGTGCCCTAGCCTAAGCCTAGGGGTGCCCTAGCCTAAGCCTAGGGGTGCCCTAGCCTAAGCCTAGGGGTGCCCTAGCCTAAGCCTAGGGGTGCCCTAGCCTAAGCCTAGAGGTGCCCTAGTCTAAGCCTAGGGGTGCCCTAGCCTTAGGCTAGGTGAGCCCTACCCTTAGCGTAAGCCTAGGGGTGCCCTACCCTAAGCCAAGGGTGCCCTAGCCTGAGCCTAGGGGTGCCCTAGCCAAAGCCTTGGGCTGCCCTAGCCTAAGCCTAGGGGTGCCCTAGCCTAAGCCTAGGGGTGCCATTGCCTTAGGCTAGGCGAGCCCAAGCCTTAGCCTAAGCCTAGGGCTGCCCAAGCCTAAGCCTAGGGGTGCCAAGCCTAAGCCTAGGGGTGCCCTAGCCTAAGCCTAGGGGTGCCCTAGCCTAAGCCTAGGGGTGCCCTAGCCTAAGCCTAGGGGTGCCCTAGCCTAAGCCTTGGGCTGCCCTAGCCTAAGCCTAGGGGTGCCCTAGCCTAAGCCTTGGGCTGCCCTAGCCTAAGCCTTGGGCTGTTCTAGCCTAAGCCTTGGGCTGACCTAGCCTAAGCCTAGGGGTGCCCTAGCCTAAGCCTAGGGGTTCCCTACCTTTAGGCTAGGCGAGCCCTAGCCATAGCCTAAGCCTAGGGCTGCCCTAACCTAAGCCTAGGGGTGCCCAAGCCTAAGGCTAAGGGTGGCAAGCCTAAGCCTAGGGGTACCCTAGCCTAAGCCTAGGGGTGCCCTAGCCTAAGCCTAGGGGTGCCCTAGGCTTAGGCTAGGGGATCACTAGCCTTAGAGTAAGCCTAGGGGTGCCCTAGCCTAAGCCTAGGGGTGCCCTAGCCTAAGCCTATGGGTGCCCTAGCCTAAGCCTAAGGCTACCCTAGCCTAAGCCTAGGGGTGCTCTAGCCTAAGCCTAGGTGTGCACTAGCCTTAGGCTAAGCGAGCCCTAGCCTTAGCCTAAGCCTTGGGCTGCCCTAGCCTAAGCCTAGGGGTGCCCCAGCCTAAGTCTAGGGGTGCCAAGCCTAAGCTTAGGGGTGCCCTAGCCTAAGCCTAGGTCTGTCCTAGCCTAAGCCTAGGGGTGCCCTAGCCTTAGGCTAGGCGAGCCATAGCCTTAGCCTAAGCCTAGGGGTGCCCTAGCCTAAGCCTAGGGGTGCCCTAGCCTAAGCCTAGGGCTGCATTAGCCTTAGGCTAGGCAAGCCCTATCCTTAGCCTAAGCCTAGGGGTGCCCTAGCCTAAGCCTAGGGTGCCCTAATCTAAGCCTAGGTGTGCCCTAGCTTTAGGCTAGGTGAGCCCTAGCCTTAGCCTAAGCCTATTGCTGCCCTAGCCTAAGCCTAGGGGTGCCCAAGCCTAAGCCTAGGGGTGCCAAGCCTTAGCCTAGCGGTGCCCTAGCCTAAGCCTAGGTCTGTCCTAGCCTAAGACTAGGGGTGCCTTAGCCTTACGATAGGCGAGCCCTAGCCTTAGCCTAAGCCTAGGGGTGCCCTAGCCTTAGGCTAGGCGAGCTCTAGCCTTAGCCTAAGCCTTGGGCTGCCCTAGCCTAAGCCTAGGGGTGCCAAGCCTAAGCCTAGGGGTGACCTAGCCTAAGCCTAGGGGTGCCCTAGCCTTAGACTAGGCGAGCCCTAGCCTTAGCCTAAGCCTAAGGCTGCCCTAGCCTAAGCCTAGGGGTGCCCAAGCCTAAGGCTGAGGGTGCCAAGCCTAAGCCTAGGGGTACCCTAGTCTAAGCCTAGGTGTGCCCTAGCCTAAGCCTAGGGGTGCCCTAGGCTTAGGCTAGGGGATCACTAGCCTTAGAGTAAGCCTAGGGGTGCCCTAGCCTAAGCCTAGGGGTGCCCTAGCCTAAGCATATGGGTGCCCTAGCCTAAGCCTAGGGCTACCCTAGCCTAAGCCTAGGGGTGCTCTAGTCTTAGCCTAGGTTTGCCCTAGCCTTAGGCTAAGCGAGCCCTAGCCTTAGCCTAAGCCTTGGGCTGCCCTAGCCTAAGCCTAGGGGTGCCCAAGCCTAAGTCTAAGGGTGCCAAGCCTAAGCCTAGGGGTGCCCTAGCCTAAGCCTAGGTCTGTCCTAGCCTAAGCCTAGGGGTGCCCTAGCCTTAGGCTAGGCGAGCCCTAGCCTTAGCCTAAGCCTAGGGGTGCCCTAGCCTAAGCCTAGGGGTGCCCTAGCCTAAGACTAGGGGTGCCCTAGCCTAAGCCTAGGGGTGCCCTAGCCTAAGCCTAGGGCTGCACTAGCCTTAGGCTAGGCAAGCCCTAGCCTTAGCCTAAGCCTAGGGGTGCCCTAGCCTAAGCCTAGGGCTGCACTAGCCTTAGGCTAGGCAAGCCCTAGCCTTAGCCTAAGCCTAGGGGTGCCCTAGCCTAAGCCTAGGGCTGCACTAGCCTTAGGCTAGGCAAGCCCTAGCCTTAGACTAAGCCTTGGGCTGCCCTAGCCTAAGCCTAGGGGTGCCAAGCCTAAGCCTAGGGATGCCCAAGCCTTAGCCTAGGGGTGCCCTAGCCCAAACCTAAGTCTGTCCTAGCCTAAGCCTAGGGGTGCCCTTGCCTTAGGATAGGCGAACCCTAGCCTTAGCCTAAGCCAATGGTTGCACTAGCCAAAGCCTAGGGGTGCCCTAGCCTAAGCCTAGGGATGCCCTAGCCTAAGCCTAGGGGTGCCCTAGCCTAAGCCTAGGGGTGCCCTAGCCTAAGCCTGGGGGTGCCCTAGCCTAAGCCTAGGGGTGCCCTAGCCTAAGCCTAGGGGTGCCCTAGTCTAAGCCTAGGGGTGCCCTAGCCTTAGGCTAGGTGAGCCCTAGCCTTAGCGTAAGCCTAGGTGTGCCCTAGCCTAAGCCTAGGGGTGCCCTAGCCTAAGCCTAGGGGTGCCCTAGCCTAAGCCTAGGGGTGCCTTAGTCTAAGCCTAGGGGTGCCCTAGCCTTAGGCTAGGTGAGCCGTAGCCTTAGGCTAGGTGAGCCCTAGACTTAGCGTAAGCCTAGGGGTGCCCTAGTCTAAGCCTAGGGGTGCCCTAGCCTAAGCCTAGGGGTGCCCTAGCCTAAGCCTTGGGCTGCCCTATCCTAAGCCTAGGGGTGCCCTAGCCTAAGCCTAGGGGTGCCCTTGCCTTAGGCTAGGCGAGCCCAAGCCTTAGCCTAAGCAGAGGGCTGCCCTAGCCTAAGCCTAGGGGTGCCCAAGCCTAAGCTTAGGGGTGCCAAGCCTAAGCCTAGTGGTGCCCTAGCCTAAGCCTAGGGGCGCCCTAGCCGAAGCCTAGGGGTGCCCTAGCCTAAGCCTAGGGGTGCCCTAGCCTAAGCCTTGGGCTGCCCTAGCCTAAGCCTAGGGGTGCCCTAGCCTAAGCCTTGGGGTGCCCTAGCCTAAGCCTTGGGCTGCCCTAGCCTAAGCCTTGGGCTGCCCTAGCCTAAGCCTAGGGGTGCCCTAGCCTAAGCCTAGGGGTTCCCTAGCCCGAGGCTAGGCGAGCCCTAGCCTTAGCCTAAGCCTAGGGCTGCCCTAGCCTAAGCCTAGGGGTGCCCAAGCCTAAGGCTAAGGGTGCCAAGCCTAAGCCTAGGGGTACCCTAGCCTAAGGCTAGGGGTGCCCTAGCCTAAGCCTAGGGGTGCCCTAGGCATAGGCTAGGGGATCTCTAGCCTTAGAGTAAGCCTAGGGGTGCCTTAGCCTAAGCCTAGGGGTGCCCTAGCCTAAGCCTATGGGTGCCGTAGCCTAAGCCTAGGGCTACCCTAGCCTAAGCCTAGGGGTGCTCTAGCCTAAGCCTAGGTGTGCGCTAGCCTTACGCTAAGCGAGCCCTAGCCTTAGCCTAAGCCTTGGGCTGCCCTAGCCTAAGCCTAGGGGTGCCCTAGCCTAAGCCTAGGGGTGCCCTAGCCTAAGCCTAGGGGTGCCCTAGCCTAAGCCTAGGGGTGACCTAGCCTAAGCCTAGGGGTGCCCTAGCCTAAGCCTAGGGGTGCCCTAGGCTAAGCCTAGGGGTGCCCTAGCCTTAGGCTATGTGAGCCCTAGCCTTAGGCTAGGTGAGCCCTAGCCTTAGCGTAAGCCTAGGGGTGCCCTACGCTAAGCCTAGGGGTGCCCTAGCCTAAGCCTAGGGGTGCCCTAGCCTAAGCCTAGGGGTGCCCTTGCCTTAGGCTAGGCGAGCCCAAGCCTTAGCCTAAGCCTAGGGCTGCCCAAGCCTAAGCCTAGGGGTGCCCTAGCCTAAGCCTAGGTCTGTCCTAGCCTAAGCCTAGGGGTGCCCTAGCCTTAGGCTAGGCGAGCCCTAGCCTTAGCCTAAGCCTAGGGGTGCCCTAGCCTAAGCCTAGGGGTGCCCTAGCCTAAGCCTAGGGCTGCACTAGCCTTAGACTAGGCAAGCCCTATCCTTAGCCTAAGCCTAGGGGTGCCCTTGCCTTAGGATAGGCGAACCCTAGCCTTAGCCTAAGCCAATGGTTGCACTAGCCAAAGCCTAGGGGTGCCCTAGCCTAAGCCTAGGGATGCCCTAGCCTAAGCCTAGGGGTGCCCTAGCCTAAGCCTAGGGGTGCCCTAGCCTAAGCCTGGGGGTGCCCTAGCCTAAGCCTAGGGGTGCCCTAGCCTAAGCCTAGGGGTGCCCTAGTCTAAGCCTAGGGGTGCCCTAGCCTTAGGCTAGGTGAGCCCTAGCCTTAGCGTAAGCCTAGGTGTGCCCTAGCCTAAGCCTAGGGGTGCCCTAGCCTAAGCCTAGGGGTGCCCTAGCCTAAGCCTAGGGGTGCCTTAGTCTAAGCCTAGGGGTGCCCTAGCCTTAGGCTAGGTGAGCCGTAGCCTTAGGCTAGGTGAGCCCTAGACTTAGCGTAAGCCTAGGGGTGCCCTAGTCTAAGCCTAGGGGTGCCCTAGCCTAAGCCTAGGGGTGCCCTAGCCTAAGCCTTGGGCTGCCCTATCCTAAGCCTAGGGGTGCCCTAGCCTAAGCCTAGGGGTGCCCTTGCCTTAGGCTAGGCGAGCCCAAGCCTTAGCCTAAGCAGAGGGCTGCCCTAGCCTAAGCCTAGGGGCGCCCTAGCCGAAGCCTAGGGGTGCCCTAGCCTAAGCCTAGGGGTGCCCTAGCCTAAGCCTTGGGCTGCCCTAGCCTAAGCCTAGGGGTGCCCTAGCCTAAGCCTTGGGGTGCCCTAGCCTAAGCCTTGGGCTGCCCTAGCCTAAGCCTTGGGCTGCCCTAGCCTAAGCCTAGGGGTGCCCTAGCCTAAGCCTAGGGGTTCCCTAGCCCGAGGCTAGGCGAGCCCTAGCCTTAGCCTAAGCCTAGGGCTGCCCTAGCCTAAGCCTAGGGGTGCCCAAGCCTAAGGCTAAGGGTGCCAAGCCTAAGCCTAGGGGTACCCTAGCCTAAGGCTAGGGGTGCCCTAGCCTAAGCCTAGGGGTGCCCTAGGCATAGGCTAGGGGATCTCTAGCCTTAGAGTAAGCCTAGGGGTGCCTTAGCCTAAGCCTAGGGGTGCCCTAGCCTAAGCCTATGGGTGCCGTAGCCTAAGCTAGGCTACCCTAGCCTAAGCCTAGGGGTGCTCTAGCCTAAGCCTAGGTGTGCGCTAGCCTTACGCTAAGCGAGCCCTAGCCTTAGCCTAAGCCTTGGGCTGCCCTAGCCTAAGCCTAGGGGTGCCCTAGCCTAAGCCTAGGGGTGCCCTAGCCTAAGCCTAGGGGTGCCCTAGCCTAAGCCTAGGGGTGACCTAGCCTAAGCCTAGGGGTGCCCTAGCCTAAGCCTAGGGGTGCCCTAGGCTAAGCTAGGGGTGCCCTAGCCTTAGGCTATGTGAGCCCTAGCCTTAGGCTAGGTGAGCCCTAGCCTTAGCGTAAGCCTAGGGGTGCCCTACGCTAAGCCTAGGGGTGCCCTAGCCTAAGCCTAGGGGTGCCCTAGCCTAAGCCTAGGGGTGCCCTTGCCTTAGGCTAGGCGAGCCCAAGCCTTAGCCTAAGCCTAGGGCTGCCCAAGCCTAAGCCTAGGGGTGCCCTAGCCTAAGCCTAGGTCTGTCCTAGCCTAAGCTAGGGGTGCCCTAGCCTTAGGCTAGGCGAGCCCTAGCCTTAGCCTAAGCCTAGGGGTGCCCTAGCCTAAGCCTAGGGGTGCCCTAGCCTAAGCCTAGGGCTGCACTAGCCTTAGACTAGGCAAGCCCTATCCTTAGCCTAAGCCTAGGGGTGCCTAGCCTAAGCCTAGGGTGCCCTAATCTAAGCCTAGGTGTGCCCTAGCTTTAGGCTAGGCTAGCCCTAGCCTTAGCCTAAGCCTATTGCTGCCCTAGCCTAAGCCTAGGGGTGCCCAAGCCTAAGCCTAGGGGTGCCAAGCCTTAGCCTAGCGGTGCCCTAGCCTAAGCCTAGGTCTGTCCTAGCCTAAGACTAGGGGTGCCTTAGCCTTACGATAGGCGAGCCCTAGCCTTAGCCTAAGCCTAGGGGTGCCCTAGCCTTAGGCTAGGCGAGCTCTAGCCTTAGCCTAAGCCTTGGGCTGCCCTAGCCTAAGCCTAGGGGTGCCAAGCCTAAGCCTAGGGGTGACCTAGCCTAAGCCTAGGGGTGCCCTAGCCTAAGCCTTGGCTGCCCTAGCCTAAGCCTAGGGGTGCCCTAGCCTTAGACTAGGCGAGCCCTAGCCTTAGCCTAAGCCTAAGGCTGCCCTAGCCTAAGCCTAGGGGTGCCCAAGCCTAAGGCTAAGGGTGCCAAGCCTAAGCCTAGGGGTACCCTAGTCTAAGCCTAGGTGTGCCCTAGCCTAAGCCTAGGGGTGCCCTAGGCTTAGGCTAGGGATCACTAGCCTTAGAGTAAGCCTAGGGGTGCCCTAGCCTAAGCCTAGGGGTGCCCTAGCCTAAGCATATGGGTGCCCTAGCCTAAGCCTAGGGCTACCCTAGCCTAAGCCTAGGGGTGCTCTAGCCTAAGCCTAGGTGTGCACTAGCCTTAGGCTAAGCGAGCCCTAGCCTTAGCCTAAGCCTTGGGCTGCCCTAGCCTAAGCCTAGGGGTGCCCCAGCCTAAGTCTAGGGGTGCCAAGCCTAAGCCTAGGGGTGCCCTAGCCTAAGCCTAGGTCTGTCCTAGCCTAAGCCTAGGGGTGCCCTAGCCTTAGGCTAGGCGAGCCCTAGCCTTAGCCTAGCTAGGGGTGCCCTAGCCTAAGCCTAGGGGTGCCCTAGCCTAAGCCTAGGGCTGCACTAGCCTTAGGCTAGGCAAGCCCTATCCTTAGCCTAAGCCTAGGGGTGCCCTTGCCTAAGCCTAGGGTGCCCTAATCTAAGCCTAGGTGTGCCCTAGCTTTAGGCTAGGCGAGCCCTAGCCTTAGCCTAAGCCTATTGCTGCCCTAGCCTAAGCCTAGGGCTACCCTAGCCTAAGCCTAGGGGTGCTCTAGCCTAAGCCTAGGTGTGCGCTAGCCTTAGGCTAAGCGAGCCCTAGCCTTAGCCTAAGCCTTGGGCTGCCCTAGCCTAAGCCTAGGGGTGCCCTAGCCTAAGCCTAGGGGTGCCCTAGCCTAAGCCTAGGGGTGCCCTAGCCTAAGCCTAGGGGTGCCCTAGCCTAAGCCTAGGGTGCCCTAGCCTAAGCCTAGGGGTGCCCTAGCCTAAGCCTAGAGGTGCCCTAGTCTAAGCCTAGGGGTGCCCTAGCCTTAGGCTAGGTGAGCCCTACCCTTAGCGTAAGCCTAGGTGTGCCCTAGCCTAAGCCTAGGGGTGCCCTAGCCTAAGCCTAGGGGTGACCTAGCCTAAGCCTAGGGGTGCCCTAGCCTAAGCCTAGGGGTGCCCTAGTCTAAGCCTAGGGGTGCCCTAGCCTTAGGCTATGTGAGCCCTAGCCTTAGGCTAGGTGAGCCCTAGCCTTAGCGTAAGCCTAGGGGTGCCCTACCCTAAGCCTAGGGGTGCCCTAGCCTAAGCCTAGGGGTGCCCTAGCCTAAGCCTTGGGCTGCCCTAGCCTAAGCCTAGGGGTGCCCTAGCCTAAGCCTAGGGGTGCCCTTGCCTTAGGCTAGGCGAGCCCAAGCCTTAGCCTAAGCCTAGGGCTGCCCAAGCCTAAGCCTAGGGGTGCCAAGCCTAAGCCTAGGGGTGCCCTAGCCTAAGCCTAGGGGTGCCCTAGCCTAAGCCTAGGGGTGCCCTAGCCTACGCCTAGGGGTGCCCTAGCCTAAGCCTTGGGCTGCCCTAGCCTAAGCCTAGGGGTGCCCTAGCCTAAGCCTTGGGCTGCCCTAGCCTAAGCCTTGGGCTGTTCTAGCCTAAGCCTTGGGCTGCCCTAGCCTAAGCCTAGGGTGCCCTAGCCTAAGCCTAGGGGTTCCCTACCTTTAGGCTAGGCGAGCCCTAGCCATAGCCTAAGCCTAGGGCTGCCCTAACCTAAGCCTAGGGGTGCCCAAGCCTAAGGCTAAGGGTGCCAAGCCTAAGCCTAGGGGTACCCTAGCCTAAGCCTAGGGGTGCCCTAGCCTAAGCCTAGGGGTGCCCTAGGCTTAGGCTAGGGGATCACTAGCCTTAGAGTAAGCCTAGGGGTGCCCTAGCCTAAGCCTAGGGTGCCCTAGCCTAAGCCTATGGGTGCCCTAGCCTAAGCCTAGGGCTACCCTAGCCTAAGCCTAGGGGTGCTCTAGCCTAAGCCTAGGTGTGCACTAGCCTTAGGCTAAGCGAGCCCTAGCCTTAGCCTAAGCCTTGGGCTGCCCTAGCCTAAGCCTAGGGGTGCCCCAGCCTAAGTCTAGGGGTGCCAAGCCTAAGCCTAGGGGTGCCCTAGCCTAAGCCTAGGTCTGTCCTAGCCTAAGCCTAGGGGTGCCCTAGCTTAGGCTAGGCGAGCCCTAGCCTTAGCCTAAGCCTAGGGGTGCCCTAGCCTAAGCCTAGGGGTGCCCTAGCCTAAGCCTAGGGCTGCACTAGCCTTAGGCTAGGCAAGCCCTATCCTTAGCCTAAGCCTAGGGGTGCCATAGCCTAAGCCTAGGGTGCCCTAATCTAAGCCTAGGTGTGCCCTAGCTTTAGGCTAGGCGAGCCCTAGCCTTAGCCTAAGCCTATTGCTGCCCTAGCCTAAGCCTAGGGGTGCCCAAGCCTAAGCCTAGGGGTGCCAAGCCTTAGCCTAGCGGTGCCCTAGCCTAAGCCTAGGTCTGTCCTAGCCTAAGACTAGGGGTGCCTTAGCCTTACGATAGGCGAGCCCTAGCCTTAGCCTAAGCCTAGGGGTGCCCTAGCCTTAGGCTAGGCGAGCTCTAGCCTTAGCCTAAGCCTTGGGCTGCCCTAGCCTAAGCCTAGGGGTGCCAAGCCTAAGCCTAGGGGTGACCTAGCCTAAACCTAGGGGTGCCCTAGCCTAAGCCTTGGGCTGCCCTAGCCTAAGCCTAGGGGTGCCCTAGCCTAAGCCTAGGGTGCCCTAGCCTAAGCCTAGGGCTGCACTAGCCTTAGGCTAGGCAAGCCCTATCCTTAGCCTAAGCCTAGGGGTGCCCTTGCCTAAGCCTAGGGTGCCCTAATCTAAGCCTAGGTGTGCCCTAGCTTTAGGCTAGGCGAGCCCTAGCCTTAGCCTAAGCCTATTGCTGCCCTAGCCTAAGCCTAGGGCTACCCTAGCCTAAGCCTAGGGGTGCTCTAGCCTAAGCCTAGGTGTGCGCTAGCCTTAGGCTAAGCGAGCCCTAGCCTTAGCCTAAGCCTTGGGCTGCCCTAGCCTAAGCCT
>NW_027458632.1:0-26909 GCF_050624435.1 Tenrec ecaudatus | reverse complement strand
GCTCCCTAGGCTAAGGCTAGGCCCCCTAGCCTCGGGCTAGGGACCCAGGCTTTGGCTAGGGCTCCCCTAGGCTAAGGCTAGGGCTCCCCTAGCCCTCGGGCTAGGGCACCCCCAGCTTTGGGCTAGGGCTCCCTAGGTAAGGCTAGGGCTCCTAGGCCCTCGGGCTAGGGCACCCCCAGGCTTTGGGCTAGGGCTCCCCTAGGCTAAGGCTAGGGCTCCCCTAGCCCTCGGGCTAGGCACCCCAGGCTTTGGGCTAGGGCTCCCCTAGGCTATGCTAGGGCTCCCCTAGCCCTCGGGCTAGGGCACCCCAGTTTGGGCTAGGGCTCCCTAGGCTAAGGCTAGGGCTCCCCTAGCCTCGGGCTAGGGCACCCCCAGGCTTTGGGCTAGGGCTCCCCTAGGCTAAGCTAGGGCTCCCCTAGCCCTCGGGCTAGGGCACCCCCAGGCTTGGGCTAGGGCTCCCCTAGGCTAAGGCTAGGGCTCCCCTAGCCCTCGGGCTAGGGCACCCCCAGGCTTTGGGCTAGGGCTCCCTAGGCTAAGGCTAGGGCTCCCCTAGCCTCGGGCTAGGGCACCCCAGGCTTTGGGCTAGGGCTCCCCTAGGCTAAGGCTAGGGCTCCCCTAGCCCTCGGGCTAGGGCACCCCCAGGCTTTGGGCTAGGGCTCCCCTAGGCTAAGGCTAGGGCTCCCCTAGCCCGGGCTAGGGCACCCCCAGGCTTTGGCTAGGGCTCCCCAGCTAAGGCTAGGGCTCCCCTGCCCTCAGGCTAGGGCACCCCCAGGCTTTGGGCTAGGGCTCCCCTAGGCTAAGGCTAGGGCTCCCTAGCCCTCAGGCTAGGGCACCCCCAGGCTTTGGGCTAGGGCTCCCCTAGGCTAAGGCTAGGGCTCCCCTAGCCCTCAGGCTAGGCACCCCCAGGCTTTGGGCTAGGGCTCCCCTAGGCTAAGGCTAGGGCTCCCCTAGCCCTCAGGGCTAGGGCACCCCAGGCTTTGGGCTAGGGCTCCCTAGGCTAAGGCTAGGGCTCCCCTAGCCACCCCAGGCTTTGGGCTAGGGCCCTCAGGCTAGGGCACCCCCAGGCTTTGGGCTAGGGCTCCCCTAGGCTAAGGCTAGGGCTCCCCTAGCCCTCAGGCTAGGGCACCCCCAGGCTTTGGGCTAGGGCTCCCCTAGGCTAAGGCTAGGGCTCCCCTAGCCCTCAGGCTAGGGCACCCCCAGGCTTTGGGCTAGGGCTCCCTAGGCTAAGGCTAGGGCTCCCCTAGCCCTCAGGCTAGGGCACCCCAGGCTTTGGCTAGGGCTCCCCTAGGGCTAAGGCTAGGGCTCCCCTAGCCCTCAGGCTAGGGCACCCCCAGGCTTTGGGCTAGGGCTCCCTAGGCTAAGGCTAGGGCTCCCCTAGCCCTCAGGCTAGGGCACCCCCAGGCTTTGGGCTAGGGCTCCCCTAGGCTAAGGCTAGGGCTCCCCTAGCCCTCAGGCTAGGGCACCCCCAGGCTTTGGGCTAGGGCTCCCTAGGCTAAGGCTAGGGCTCCCCTAGCCCTCAGGCTAGGGCACCCCCAGGCTTTGGGCTAGGGCTCCCCTAGGCTAAGGCTAGGGCTCCCCTAGCCCTCAGGCTAGGGCACCCCCAGGCTTTGGGCTAGGGCTCCCCTAGGCTAAGGCTAGGGCTCCCCTAGCCCTCAGGCTAGGGCACCCCCAGGCTTTGGGCTAGGCTCCCCTAGGCTAAGGCTAGGGCTCCCCTAGCCCTCAGGCTAGGGCACCCCCAGGCTTTGGGCTAGGGCTCCCCTAGGCTAAGGCTAGGGCTCCCCTAGCCCTCAGGCTAGGGCACCCCCAGGCTTTGGGCTAGGGCTCCCCTAGGCTAAGGCTAGGGCTCCCCTAGCCCTCAGGCTAGGGCACCCCAGGCTTTGGGCTAGGGCTCCCCTAGGCTAAGGCTAGGGCTCCCCTAGCCCTCAGGCTAGGGCACCCCCAGGCTTTGGGCTAGGGCTCCCCTAGCTAAGGCTAGGGCTCCCCTAGCCCTCAGGCTAGGGCACCCCCAGGCTTTGGGCTAGGGCTCCCCTAGGCTAAGGCTAGGGCTCCCCTAGCCCTCAGGCTAGGGCACCCCCAGGCTTTGGGGCTAGGGCTCCCCTAGGCTAAGGCTAGGGCTCCCCTAGCCCTCAGGCTAGGGCACCCCCAGGCTTTGGGCTAGGGCTCCCCTAGGCTAAGGCTAGGGCTCCCCTAGCCCTCAGGCTAGGGCACCCCCAGGCTTTGGGCTAGGGCTCCCCTAGGCTAAGGCTAGGGCTCCCCTAGCCCTCAGGCTAGGGCACCCCCAGGCTTTGGGCTAGGGCTCCCCTAGGCTAAGGCTAGGGCTCCCCTAGCCCTCAGGCTAGGGCACCCCCAGGCTTTGGGCTAGGGCTCCCCTAGGCTAAGGCTAGGGCTCCCCTAGCCCTCAGGCTAGGGCACCCCCAGGCTTTGGGCTAGGGCTCCCCTAGGCTAAGGCTAGGGCTCCCCTAGCCCTCAGGCTTGGGCACCCCCAGGCTTTGGGCTAGGGCTCCCCTAGGCTAAGGCTAGGGCTCCCCTAGCCCTCAGGCTTGGGCACCCCTAGGCTTGGGCTCCCCTAGGCTAAGGCTAGGGCTCCCCTAGCCCTCAGGCTAGGGCACCCCTAGGCTTTGGGCTCCCCTAGGCTAAGGCTAGGGCTCCCCTAGCCCTCAGGCTAGGGCACCCCTAGGCTTTGGGCTCCCCTAGGCTAAGGCTAGGGCTCCCTAGCCCTCAGGCTAGGGCACCCCTAGGCTTTGGGCTCCCCTAGGCTAAGGCTAGTGCTCCCCTAGCCCTCAGGCTAGGGCACCCCTAGGCTTTGGGCTGGGCTCCCCTAGGCTAAGGCTAGGGCTCCCCTAGCCCTCAGGCTAGGGCACCTCTAGGCTTTGGGCTCCCCTAGGCTAAGGCTAGGGCTCCCCTAGCCCTCAGGCTAGGGCACCCCTAGGCTTGGGCTAGGGCTCCCCTAGGCTAAGGCTAGGGCTCCCCTAGCCCTCAGGCTAGGGCACCCCTAGGCTTTGGGCTCCCCTAGGCTAAGGCTAGGGCTCCCCTAGCCCTCAGGCTAGGGCACCCCTAGGCTTTGGGCTCCCCTAGGCTAAGGCTAGGGCTCCCCTAGCCCTCAGGCTAGGGCACCCCTAGGCTTTGGGCTCCCCTAGGCTAAGGCTAGGGCTCCCTAGCCCTCAGGCTAGGGCACCCCTAGGCTTTGGGCTAGGGCTCCCCTAGGCTAAGGCTAGGGCTCCCCTAGCCCTCAGGCTAGGGCACCCCTAGGCTTTGGGCTCCCCTAGGCTAAGGCTAGGGCTCCCCTAGCCCTCAGGCTAGGGCACCCCTAGGCTTTGGCTAGGGCTCCCCTAGGCTAAGGCTAGGGGTCCCCTAGCCCTCAGGCTAGGGCACCCCTAGGCTTGGGCTCCCCTAGGCTAAGGCTAGGGCTCCCCTAGCCCTCAGGCTAGGGCACCCCTAGGCTTTGGGCTAGGGCTCCCCTAGGCTAAGGCTAGGGCTCCCCTAGCCTCAGGCTAGGGCACCCCAGGCTTTGGGCTCCCTAGGCTAAGGCTAGGGCTCCCCTAGCCCTCAGGCTAGGGCACCCCTAGGCTTTGGGCTCACCTAGGCTAAGGCTAGGGCTCCCCTAGCCCTCAGGCTAGGGCACCCCTAGGCTTTGGGCTACCCTAGGCTAAGGCTAGGGCTCCCCTAGCCCTCAGGCTAGGCACCCCTAGGCTTTGGGCTCACCTAGGCTAAGGCTAGGGCTCCCCTAGCCTCAGGCTAGGGCACCCCTAGGCTTTGGGCTCCCCTAGGCTAAGGCTAGGGCTCCCCTTGCCCTCAGGCTAGGGCACCCCTAGGCTTTGGGCTAGGGCTCCCTAGGCTAAGGCTAGGGCTCCCCTAGCCCTCAGGCTAGGGCACCCCTAGGCTTTGGGCTAGGGCTCCCCTAGGCTAAGGCTAGGGCTCCCCTAGCCCTCAGGCTAGGGCACCCCTAGGCTTTGGGCTAGGGCTCCCCTAGGCTAAGGCTAGGGCTCCCCTAGCCCTCAGGCTAGGGCACCCCTAGGCTTTGGGCTAGGGCTCCCTAGGCTAAGGCTAGGGCTCCCCTAGCCCTCAGGCTAGGGCACCCCTAGGCTTTGGGCTAGGGCTCCCCTAGGCTAAGGCTAGGGCTCCCCTAGCCCTCAGGCTAGGGCACCCCTAGGCTTTGGGCTAGGGCTCCCCTAGGCTAAGGCTAGGGCTCCCTAGCCCTCAGGCTAGGGCACCCCTAGGCTTTGGGCTAGGGCTCCCCTAGGCTAAGGCTAGGGCTCCCCTAGCCCTCAGGCTAGGGCACCCCTAGGCTTTGGGCTAGGGCTCCCCTAGGCTAAGGCTAGGGCTCCCCTAGCCCTCAGGCTAGGGCACCCCTAGGCTTTGGGCTAGGGCTCCCCTAGGCTAAGGCTAGGGCTCCCTAGCCCTCAGGCTAGGGCACCCCTAGGCTTTGGGCTAGGGCTCCCCTAGGCTAAGGCTAGGGCTCCCTAGCCCTCAGGCTAGGGCACCCCTAGGCTTTGGGCTAGGGCTCCCCTAGGCTAAGGCTAGGGCTCCCCTAGCCCTCAGGCTAGGGCACCCCTAGGCTTTGGGCTCCCCTAGGCTAAGGCTAGGGCTCCCCTAGCCCTCAGGCTAGGGCACCCCTAGGCTTTGGGCTCCCCTAGGCTAAGGCTAGGGCTCCCCTAGCCCTCAGGCTAGGGCACCCCTAGGCTTTGGTCTCCCCTAGGCTAAGGCTAGGGCTCCCCTAGCCCTCAGGCTAGGGCACCCCTAGGCTTTGGGCACCCCTAGGCTAAGGCTAGGGCTCCCCTAGCCCTCAGGCTAGGGCACCCCTAGGCTTTGGGCTCCCCTAGGCTAAGGCAAGGGCTCCCCTAGCCCTCAGGCTAGGGCACCCCTAGGCTTTGGGCTCCCCTAGGCTAAGGCTAGGGCTCCCCTAGCCCTCAGGCTAGGGCACCCCTAGGCTTTGGGCTCCCCTAGGCTAAGGCTAGGGCTCCCCTAGCCCTCAGGCTAGGGCACCCCTAGGCTTTGGGCTCCCCTAGGCTAAGGCTAGGGCTCCCCTAGCCCTCAGGCTAGGGCACCCCTAGGCTTTGGCTCCCCTAGGCTAAGGCTAGGGCTCCCTAGCCCTCAGGCTAGGGCACCCCTAGGCTTTGGGCTCCCCTAGGCTAAGGCTAGGGCTCCCCTAGCCCTCAGGCTAGGGCACCCCTAGGCTTTGGGCTCCCCTAGGCTAAGGCTAGGGCTCCCCTAGCCCTCAGGCTAGGGCACCCCTAGGCTTTGGGCTCCCCTAGGCTAAGGCTAGGGCTCCCCTAGCCCTCAGGCTAGGGCACCCCTAGGCTTGGGCTCCCCTAGGCTAAGGCTAGGGCTCCCCTAGCCCTCAGGCTAGGGCACCCCTAGGCTTTGGGCTCCCCTAGGCTAAGGCTAGGGCTCCCCTAGCCCTCAGGCTAGGGCACCCCTAGGCTTTGGGCTCCCCTAGGCTAAGGCTAGGGCTCCCCTAGCCCTCAGGCTAGGGCACCCCTAGGCTTTGGGCTCCCCTAGGCTAAGGCTAGGGCTCCCCTAGCCCTCAGGCTAGGGCACCCCTAGGCTTTGGGCTCCCCTAGGCTAAGGCTAGGGCTCCCCTAGGCTAAGGCTAGGGCTCCCCTAGCCCTCAGGCTAGGGCACCCCTAGGCTTTGGGCTCCCCTAGCTAAGGCTAGGTCTCCTCTAGCCTTCAGGCTAGGGCACCCCTAGGCTTTAGGCTAGGGCTCCCCTAGGCTAAGGCTAGGGCTCCCCTAGCCTTCAGGCTAGGGCACCCCTAGGCTTTGGTCTCCCCTAGGGCTAAGGCTAGGGCTCCCCTAGCCTTCAGGCTAGGGCTCCCCTAGGCTAAGGCTAGGGCTCCCCTAGCCTTCAGGCTAGGGCACCCCTAGGCTTGGGCTCCCCTAGGCTAAGGCTAGGGCTCCCTAGCCTTCAGGCTAGGGCACCCCTAGGCTTTAGGCTAGGGCTCCCCTAGGCTAAGGCTAGGGCTCCCCTAGCCTTCAGGCTAGGGCACCCCTAGGCTTTGGGCTCCCCTAGGCTAAGGCTAGGGCTCCCCTAGCCTTCAGGCTAGGGCACCCTAGGCTTTAGGCTAGGGCTCCCCTAGGCTAAGGCTAGGGCTCCCTAGCCTTCAGGCTAGGGCACCCCTAGGCTTTGGGCTCCCCTAGGCTAAGGCTAGGGCTCCCCTAGCCTTCAGGCTAGGGCACCCCTAGGCTTTAGGCTAGGGCTCCCCTAGGCTAAGGCTAGGGCTCCCCTAGCCTTCAGGCTAGGGCACCCCTAGGCTTTAGGCTAGGGCTCCCTAGGCTAAGGCTAGGGGCTCCCCTAGCCTTCAGGCTAGGGCACCCCTAGGCTTTGGGCTCCCCTAGGCTAAGGCTAGGGCTCCCCTAGCCCTCAGGCTAGGGCACCCCTAGGCTTTGGGCTCCCCTAGGCTAAGGCTAGGGCTCCCCTAGCCCTCAGGCTAGGGCACCCCTAGGCTTTGGGCTCCCCTAGGCTAAGGCTAGGGCTCCCCTAGCCCTCAGGCTAGGGCACCCCTAGGCTTTGGGCTCCCCTAGGCTAAGGCTAGGGCTCCCCTAGCCTCAGGCTAGGGCACCCCTAGGCTTTGGGCTCCCCTAGGCTAAGGCTAGGGCTCCCCTAGCCCTCAGGCTAGGGCACCCCTAGGCTTTGGGCTCCCTAGGCTAAGGCTAGGGCTCCCCTAGCCCTCAGGCTAGGGCACCCCTAGGCTTTGGGCTCCCCTAGGCTAAGGCTAGGGCTCCCCTAGCCCTCAGGCTAGGGCACCCCTAGGCTTTGGGCTCCCCTAGGCTAAGGCTAGGGCTCCCCTAGCCCTCAGGCTAGGGCACCCCTAGGCTTTGGGCTCCCCTAGGCTAAGGCTAGGGCTCCCCTAGCCCTCAGGCTAGGGCACCCCTAGGCTTTGGGCTCCCCTAGGCTAAGGCTAGGGCTCCCCTAGCCCTCAGGCTAGGGCACCCCTAGGCTTTGGGCTCCCCTAGGCTAAGCTAGGGCTCCCCTAGCCCTCAGGCTAGGGCACCCCTAGGCTTTGGGCTCCCCTAGGCTAAGGCTAGGGCTCCCTAGCCCTCAGGCTAGGGCAACCCCTAGGCTTTGGGCTCCCCTAGGCTAAGGCTAGGGCTCCCCTAGCCCTCAGGCTAGGGCACCCCTAGGCTTTGGGCTCCCCTAGGCTAAGGCTAGGGCTCCCCTAGCCCTCAGGCTAGGGCACCCCTAGGCTTTGGGCTCCCTAGGCTAAGGCTAGGGCTCCCCTAGCCCTCAGGCTAGGGCACCCCTAGGCTTTGGGCTCCCTAGGCTAAGGCTAGGGCTCCCTAGCCCTCAGGCTAGGGCACCCCTAGGCTTTGGGCTCCCCTAGGCTAAGGCTAGGGCTCCCCTAGCCCTCAGGCTAGGGCACCCCTAGGCTTTGGGCTCCCCTAGGCTAAGGCTAGGGCTCCCCTAGCCCTCAGGCTAGGGCACCCCTAGGCTTTGGGCTCCCCTAGGCTAAGGCTAGGGCTCCCCTAGCCCTCAGGCTAGGGCACCCCTAGGCTTTGGGCTCCCCTAGGCTAAGGCTAGGGCTCCCCTAGCCCTCAGGCTAGGGCACCCCTAGGCTTTGGGCTCCCCTAGGCTAAGGCTAGGGCTCCCCTAGCCCTCAGGCTAGGGCACCCCTAGGCTTTGGGCTCCCCTAGGCTAAGGCTAGGGCTCCCCTAGGCTAAGGCTAGGGCTCCCCTAGCCCTCAGGCTAGGGCACCCCTAGGCTTTGGGCTCCCCTAGGCTAAGGCTAGGGCTCCCCTAGCCTTCAGGCTAGGGCACCCCTAGGCTTTAGGCTAGGGCTCCCCTAGGCTAAGGCTAGGGCTCCCCTAGCCTTCAGGCTAGGGCACCCCTAGGCTTTGGGCTCCCCTAGGCTAAGGCTAGGGCTCCCCTAGCCTTCAGGCTAGGGCTCCCCTAGCCTTCAGGCTAGGGCTCCCCTAGGCTAAGGCTAGGGCTCCCCTAGCCTTCAGGCTAGGGCACCCCTAGGCTTTGGGCTCCCCTAGGCTAAGGCTAGGGCTCCCCTAGCCTTCAGGCTAGGGCACCCTAGGCTTAGGCTAGGGCTCCCCTAGGCTAAGGCTAGGGCTCCCCTAGCCTTCAGGCTAGGGCACCCCTAGGCTTTGGGCTCCCCTAGGCTAAGGCTAGGGCTCCCCTAGCCTTCAGGCTAGGGCACCCCTAGGCTTTAGGCTAGGGCTCCCCTAGGCTAAGGCTAGGGCTCCCCTAGCCTTCAGGCTAGGGCACCCCTAGGCTTTGGGCTCCCCTAGGCTAAGGCTAGGGCTCCCCTAGCCTTCAGGCTAGGGCACCCCTAGGCTTTAGGCTAGGGCTCCCCTAGGCTAAGGCTAGGGCTCCCCTAGCCTTCAGGCTAGGGCACCCCTAGGCTTTGGGCTCCCCTAGGCTAAGGCTAGGGCTCCCCTAGCCTTCAGGCTAGGGCACCCCTAGGCTTTAGGCTAGGGCTCCCCTAGGCTAAGGCTAGGGCTCCCCTAGCCTTCAGGCTAGGGCACCCCTAGGCTTTAGGCTAGGGCTCCCCTAGGCTAAGGCTAGGGCTCCCCTAGCCTTCAGGCTAGGGCACCCCTAGGCTTTAGGCTAGGGCTCCCCTAGGCTAAGGCTAGGGCTCCCCTAGCCTTCAGGCTAGGGCACCCCTAGGCTTTAGGCTAGGGCTCCCCTAGGCTAAGGCTAGGGCTCCCCTAGCCTTCAGGCTAGGGCACCCCTAGGCTTTAGGCTAGGGCTCCCCTAGGCTAAGGCTAGGGCTCCCCTAGCCTTCAGGCTAGGGCACCCCTAGGCTTTAGGCTTGGGCTCCCCTAGGCTAAGGCTAGGGCTCCCCTAGCCTTCAGGCTAGGGCACCCCTAGGCTTTAGGCTTGGGCTCCCCTAGGCTAAGGCTAGGGCTCCCCTAGCCTTCAGGCTAGGGCACCCCTAGGCTTTAGGCTTGGGCTCCCCTAGGCTAAGGCTAGGGCTCCCCTAGCCTTCAGGCTAGGGCACCCCTAGGCTTTAGGCTAGGGCTCCCCTAGGCTAAGGCTAGGGCTCCCCTAGCCTTCAGGCTAGGGCACCCCTAGGCTTAAGGCTAGGGCTCCCCTAGGCTAAGGCTAGGGCTCCCCTAGCCTTCAGGCTAGGGCACCCCTAGGCTTTAGGCTAGGGCTCCCCTAGGCTAAGGCTAGTTCTCCCCTAGCCTTCAGGCTAGGGCACCCCTAGGCTTTAGGCTAGGGCTCCCCTAGGCTAAGGCTAGGGCTGCCCTAGCCTTGAGGCTAGGGCACCCCTAGGCTTTAGGCTAGGGCTCCCCTAGGCTAAGGCTAGGGCTCCCCTAGCCTTCAGGCTAGGGCACCCCTAGGCTTTAGGCTAGGGCTCCCCTAGGCTAAGGCTAGGGCTCCCCTAGCCTTCAGGCTAGGGCACCCCTAGGCTTTAGGCTAGGGCTCCCCTAGGCTAAGGCTAGGGCTCCCCTAGCCTTCAGGCTAGGGCACCCCTAGGCTTTAGGCTAGGGCTCCCCTAGGCTAAGGCTAGGGCTCCCCTAGCCTTCAGGCTAGGGCACCCCTAGGCTTTAGGCTAGGGCTCCCCTAGGCTAAGGCTAGGGCTCCCCTAGCCTTCAGGCTAGGGCACTCCTAGGCTTTAGGCTAGGGCTCCCCTAGGCTAAGGCTAGGGCTCCCCTAGCCTTCAGGCTAGGGCACCCCTAGGCTTTAGGCTAGGGCTCCGCTAGGCTAAGGCTAGGGCTCCCCTAGCCTTCAGGCTAGGGCACCCCTAGGCTTTAGGCTAGGGTTCCCCTAGGCTAAGGCTAGGGCTCCCCTAGCCTTCAGGCTAGGGCACCCCTAGGCTTTAGGCTAGGGCTCCCCTAGGCTAAGGCTAGGGCTCCCCTAGCCTTCAGGCTAGGGCACCCCTAGGCTTTAGGCTAGGGCTCCCCTAGGCTAAGGCTAGGGCTCCCCTAGGCTTCAGGCTAGGGCACCCCTAGGCTTTAGGCTAGGGCTCCCCTAGGCTAAGGCTAGGGCTCCCCTAGCCTTCAGGCTAGGGCACCCCTAGGCTTTAGGCTAGGGCTCCCCTAGGCTAAGGCTAGGGCTCCCCTAGCCTTCAGGCTAGGGCACCCCTAGGCTTTAGGCTAGGGCTCCCCTAGCCTTCAGGCTAGGGCACCCCTAGGCTTTAGGCTAGGGCTCCCCTAGGCTAAGGCTAGGGCTCCCCTAGCCTTCAGGCTAGGGCACCCCTAGGCTTTAGGCTAGGGCTCCCCTAGGCTAAGGCTAGGGCTCCCCTAGCCTTCAGGCTAGGGCACCCCTAGGCTTTAGGCTAGGGCTCCCCTAGGCTAAGGCTAGGGCTCCCCTAGCCTTCAGGCTAGGGCACCCCTAGGCTTTAGGCTAGGGCTCCCCTAGGCTAAGGCTAGGGCTCCCCTAGCCTTCAGGCTAGGGCACCCCTAGGCTTTAGGCTAGGGCTCCCCTAGGCTAAGGCTAGGGCTCCCCTAGCCTTCAGGCTAGGGCACCCCTAGGCTTTAGGCTAGGGCTCCCCTAGGCTAAGGCTAGGGCTCCCCTAGCCTTCAGGCTAGGGCACCCCTAGGCTTTAGGCTAGGGCTCCCCTAGGCTAAGGCTAGGGCTCCCCTAGCCTTCAGGCTAGGGCACCCCTAGGTTTTAGGCTAGGGCTCCCCTAGGCTAAGGCTAGGGCTCCCCTAGCCTTCAGGCTAGGGCACCCCTAGGCTTTAGGCTAGGGCTCCCCTAGGCTAAGGCTAGGGCTCCCCTAGCCTTCAGGCTAGGGCACCCCTAGGCTTTAGGCTAGGGCTCCCCTAGGCTAAGGCTAGGGCTCCCCTAGCCTTCAGGCTAGGGCACCCCTAGGCTTTAGGCTAGGGCTCCCCTAGGCTAAGGCTAGGGCTCCCCTAGCCTTCAGGCTAGGGCACCCCTAGGCTTTGGGCTCCCCTAGGCTAAGTCTAGGGCTCCCCTAGACTTCAGGCTAGGGCTCCCCTAGGCTTTGGGCTCCCCTAGGCTAAGGCTAGGGCTCCCCTAGACTTCAGGCTAGGGCACCCCTAGGCTTTGGGCTCCCCTAGGCTAAGGCTAGGGCTCCCCTAGGCTAAGGCTAGGGCTCCCCTAGCCTTCAGGCTAGGGCACCCCTAGGCTTTGGGCTCCCCTAGGCTAAGGCTAGGGCTCCCCTAGCCTTCAGGCTAGGGCACCCCTAGGCTTTAGGCTAGGGCTCCCCTAGGCTAAGGCTAGGGCTCCCCTAGGCTTTAGGCTAGGGCTCCCCTAGGCTAAGGCTAGGGCTCCCCTAGCCTTCAGGCTAGGGCACCCCTAGGCTTTAGGCTAGGGCTCCCCTAGGCTAAGGCTAGGGCTCCCCTAGCCTTCAGGCTAGGGCACCCCTAGGCTTTAGGCTATGGCTCCCCTAGGCTAAGGCTAGGGCTCCCCTAGCCTTCAGGCTAGGGCACCCCTAGGCTTTAGGCTAGGGCTCCCCTACCCTTCAGGCTAGGGCTCCCCTAGCCTTCAGGCTAGGGCACCCCTAGGCTTTAGGCTAGGGCTCCCCTAGGCTAAGGCTAGGGCTCCCCTAGCCTTCAGGCTAGGGCACCCTTAGGCTTTAGGCTAGGGCTCCCCTAGGCTAAGGCTAGGGCTCCCCTAGCCTTCCGGCTAGGGCACCCCTAGGCTTTAGGCTAGGGCTCCCCTAGGCTAAGGCTAGGGCTCCCCTAGCCTTCAGGCTAGGGCACCCCTAGGCTTTAGGCTAGGGCTCCCCTAGGCTAAGGCTAGGGCTCCCCTAGCCTTCAGGCTAGGGCACCCCTAGGCTTTAGGCTAGGGCTCCCCTAGGCTAAGGCTAGGGCTCCCCTAGCCTTCAGGCTAGGGCAGCCCTAGGCTTTAGGCTAGGGCTCCCCTAGGCTAAGGCTAGGGCTCCCCTAGCCTTCAGGCTAGGGCACCCCTAGGCTTTAGGCTAGGGCTCCCCTAGGCTAAGGCTAGGGCTCCCCTAGCCTTCAGGCTAGGGCACCCCTAGGCTTTAGGCTCCCCTAGGCTAAGGCTAGGGCTCCCCTAGCCTTCAGGCTAGGGCAGCCCTAGGCTTTAGGCTCCCCTAGGCTAAGGCTAGGGCTCCCCTAGCCTTCAGGCTAGGGCACCCCTAGGCTTTAGGCTCCCCTAGGCTAAGGCTAGGGCTCCCCTAGCCTTCAGGCTAGGGCACCCCTAGGCTTTAGGCTCCCCTAGGCTAAGGCTAGGGCTCCCCTAGCCTTCAGGCTAGGGCACCCCTAGGCTTTAGGCTAGGGCTCCCCTAGGCTAAGGCTAGGGCTCCCCTAGGCTTTAGGCTAGGGCTCCCCTAGGCTAAGGCTAGGGCTCCCCTAGCCTTCAGGCTAGGGCACCCCTAGGCTTTGGGCTCCCCTAGGCTAAGGCTAGGGCTCCCCTAGGCTTCAGGCTGGGGCACCCCTAGGCTTTGGGCTCCCCTAGGCTAAGGCTAGGGCTCCCCTAGGCTTCAGGCTGGGGCACCCCTAGGCTTTGGGCTCCCCTAGGCTAAGGCTAGGGCTCCTCTAGGCTTCAGGCTGGGGCACCCCTAGGCTTTGGGCTCCCCTAGGCTAAGGCTAGGGCTCCCCTAGGCTTCAGGCTGGGGCACCCCTAGGCTTTGGGCTCCCCTAGGCTAAGGCTAGGGCTCCCCTAGGCTTCAGGCTGGGGCACCCCTAGGCTTTGGGCTCCCCTAGGCTAAGGCTAGGGCTCCCCTAGGCTTCAGGCTGGGGCACCCCTAGGCTTTGGGCTCCCCTAGGCTAAGGCTAGGGCTCCCCTAGGCTTCAGGCTGGGGCACCCCTAGGCTTTGGGCTCCCCTAGGCTAAGGCTAGGGCTCCCCTAGGCTTCAGGCTGGGGCACCCCTAGGCTTTGGGCTCCCCTAGGCTAAGGCTAGGGCTCCCCTAGGCTTCAGGCTGGGGCTCCCCTAGGCTTTGGGCTCCCCTAGGCTAAGGCTAGGGCTCCCCTAGGCTTCAGGCTGGGGCACCCCTAGGCTTTGGGCTCCCCTAGGCTAAGGCTAGGGCTCCCCTAGCCTTCAGGCTGGGGCACCCCTAGGCTTTGGGCTCCCCTAGGCTAAGGCTAGGGCTCCCCTAGCCTTCAGGCTGGGGCACCCCTAGGCTTTGGGCTCCCCTAGGCTAAGGCTAGGGCTCCCCTAGCCTTCAGGCTGGGGCACCCCTAGGCTTTGGGCTCCCCTAGGCTAAGGCTAGGGCTCCCCTAGCCTTCAGGCTGGGGCACCCCTAGGCTTTGGGCTCCCCTAGGCTAAGGCTAGGGCTCCCCTAGCCTTCAGGCTGGGGCACCCCTAGGCTTTGGGCTCCCCTAGGCTAAGGCTAGGGCTCCCCTAGCCTTCAGGCTGGGGCACCCCTAGGCTTTGGGCTCCCCTAGGCTAAGGCTAGGGCTCCCCTAGCCTTCAGGCTGGGGCACCCCTAGGCTTTGGGCTCCCCTAGGCTAAGGCTAGGGCTCCCCTAGCCTTCAGGCTGGGGCACCCCTAGGCTTTGGGCTCCCCTAGGCTAAGGCTAGGGCTCCCCTAGCCTTCAGGCTGGGGCACCCCTAGGCTTTGGGCTCCCCTAGGCTAAGGCTAGGGCTCCCCTAGCCTTCAGGCTGGGGCACCCCTAGGCTTTGGGCTCCCCTAGGCTAAGGCTAGGGCTCCCCTAGCCTTCAGGCTGGGGCACCCCTAGGCTTTGGGCTCCCCTAGGCCAAGGCTAGGGCTCCCCTAGCCTTCAGGCTGGGGCACCCCTAGGCTTTGGGCTCCCCTAGGCCAAGGCTAGGGCTCCCCTAGCCTTCAGGCTGGGGCACCCCTAGGCTTTGGGCTCCCCTAGGCCAAGGCTAGGGCTCCCCTAGCCTTCAGGCTGGGGCACCCCTAGGCTTTGGGCTCCCCTAGGCCAAGGCTAGGGCTCCCCTAGCCTTCAGGCTGGGGCACCCCTAGGCTTTGGGCTCCCCTAGGCCAAGGCTAGGGCTCCCCTAGCCTTCAGGCTGGGGCACCCCTAGGCTTTGGGCTCCCCTAGGCCAAGGCTAGGGCTCCCCTAGCCTTCAGGCTGGGGCACCCCTAGGCTTTGGGCTCCCCTAGGCCAAGGCTAGGGCTCCCCTAGCCTTCAGGCTGGGGCACCCCTAGGCTTTGGGCTCCCCTAGGCCAAGGCTAGGGCTCCCCTAGCCTTCAGGCTGGGGCACCCCTAGGCTTTGGGCTCCCCTAGGCCAAGGCTAGGGCTCCCCTAGCCTTCAGGCTGGGGCACCCCTAGGCTTTGGGCTCCCCTAGGCCAAGGCTAGGGCTCCCCTAGCCTTCAGGCTGGGGCACCCCTAGGCTTTGGGCTCCCCTAGGCCAAGGCTAGGGCTCCCCTAGCCTTCAGGCTGGGGCACCCCTAGGCTTTGGGCTCCCCTAGGCCAAGGCTAGGGCTCCCCTAGCCTTCAGGCTGGGGCACCCCTAGGCTTTGGGCTCCCCTAGGCCAAGGCTAGGGCTCCCCTAGCCTTCAGGCTGGGGCACCCCTAGGCTTTGGGCTCCCCTAGGCCAAGGCTAGGGCTCCCCTAGCCTTCAGGCTGGGGCACCCCTAGGCTTTGGGCTCCCCTAGGCCAAGGCTAGGGCTCCCCTAGCCTTCAGGCTGGGGCACCCCTAGGCTTTGGGCTCCCCTAGGCCAAGGCTAGGGCTCCCCTAGCCTTCAGGCTGGGGCACCCCTAGGCTTTGGGCTCCCCTAGGCCAAGGCTAGGGCTCCCCTAGCCTTCAGGCTGGGGCACCCCTAGGCTTTGGGCTCCCCTAGGCCAAGGCTAGGGCTCCCCTAGCCTTCAGGCTGGGGCACCCCTAGGCTTTGGGCTCCCCTAGGCCAAGGCTAGGGCTCCCCTAGCCTTCAGGCTGGGGCACCCCTAGGCTTTGGGCTCCCCTAGGCCAAGGCTAGGGCTCCCCTAGCCTTCAGGCTGGGGCACCCCTAGGCTTTGGGCTCCCCTAGGCCAAGGCTAGGGCTCCCCTAGCCTTCAGGCTGGGGCACCCCTAGGCTTTGGGCTCCCCTAGGCCAAGGCTAGGGCTCCCCTAGCCTTCAGGCTGGGGCACCCCTAGGCTTTGGGCTCCCCTAGGCCAAGGCTAGGGCTCCCCTAGCCTTCAGGCTGGGGCACCCCTAGGCTTTGGGCTCCCCTAGGCCAAGGCTAGGGCTCCCCTAGCCTTCAGGCTGGGGCACCCCTAGGCTTTGGGCTCCCCTAGGCCAAGGCTAGGGCTCCCCTAGCCTTCAGGCTGGGGCACCCCTAGGCTTTGGGCTCCCCTAGGCCAAGGCTAGGGCTCCCCTAGCCTTCAGGCTGGGGCACCCCTAGGCTTTGGGCTCCCCTAGGCCAAGGCTAGGGCTCCCCTAGCCTTCAGGCTGGGGCACCCCTAGGCTTTGGGCTCCCCTAGGCCAAGGCTAGGGCTCCCCTAGCCTTCAGGCTGGGGCACCCCTAGGCTTTGGGCTCCCCTAGGCCAAGGCTAGGGCTCCCCTAGCCTTCAGGCTGGGGCACCCCTAGGCTTTGGGCTCCCCTAGGCCAAGGCTAGGGCTCCCCTAGCCTTCAGGCTGGGGCACCCCTAGGCTTTGGGCTCCCCTAGGCCAAGGCTAGGGCTCCCCTAGCCTTCAGGCTGGGGCACCCCTAGGCTTTGGGCTCCCCTAGGCCAAGGCTAGGGCTCCCCTAGCCTTCAGGCTGGGGCACCCCTAGGCTTTGGGCTCCCCTAGGCCAAGGCTAGGGCTCCCCTAGCCTTCAGGCTGGGGCACCCCTAGGCTTTGGGCTCCCCTAGGCCAAGGCTAGGGCTCCCCTAGCCTTCAGGCTGGGGCACCCCTAGGCTTTGGGCTCCCCTAGGCCAAGGCTAGGGCTCCCCTAGCCTTCAGGCTGGGGCACCCCTAGGCTTTGGGCTCCCCTAGGCCAAGGCTAGGGCTCCCCTAGCCTTCAGGCTGGGGCACCCCTAGGCTTTGGGCTCCCCTAGGCCAAGGCTAGGGCTCCCCTAGCCTTCAGGCTGGGGCACCCCTAGGCTTTGGGCTCCCCTAGGCCAAGGCTAGGGCTCCCCTAGCCTTCAGGCTGGGGCACCCCTAGGCTTTGGGCTCCCCTAGGCCAAGGCTAGGGCTCCCCTAGCCTTCAGGCTGGGGCACCCCTAGGCTTTGGGCTCCCCTAGGCCAAGGCTAGGGCTCCCCTAGCCTTCAGGCTGGGGCACCCCTAGGCTTTGGGCTCCCCTAGGCCAAGGCTAGGGCTCCCCTAGCCTTCAGGCTGGGGCACCCCTAGGCTTTGGGCTCCCCTAGGCCAAGGCTAGGGCTCCCCTAGCCTTCAGGCTGGGGCACCCCTAGGCTTTGGGCTCCCCTAGGCCAAGGCTAGGGCTCCCCTAGCCTTCAGGCTGGGGCACCCCTAGGCTTTGGGCTCCCCTAGGCCAAGGCTAGGGCTCCCCTAGCCTTCAGGCTGGGGCACCCCTAGGCTTTGGGCTCCCCTAGGCCAAGGCTAGGGCTCCCCTAGCCTTCAGGCTGGGGCACCCCTAGGCTTTGGGCTCCCCTAGGCCAAGGCTAGGGCTCCCCTAGCCTTCAGGCTGGGGCACCCCTAGGCTTTGGGCTCCCCTAGGCCAAGGCTAGGGCTCCCCTAGCCTTCAGGCTGGGGCACCCCTAGGCTTTGGGCTCCCCTAGGCCAAGGCTAGGGCTCCCCTAGCCTTCAGGCTGGGGCACCCCTAGGCTTTGGGCTCCCCTAGGCCAAGGCTAGGGCTCCCCTAGCCTTCAGGCTGGGGCACCCCTAGGCTTTGGGCTCCCCTAGGCCAAGGCTAGGGCTCCCCTAGCCTTCAGGCTGGGGCACCCCTAGGCTTTGGGCTCCCCTAGGCCAAGGCTAGGGCTCCCCTAGCCTTCAGGCTGGGGCACCCCTAGGCTTTGGGCTCCCCTAGGCCAAGGCTAGGGCTCCCCTAGCCTTCAGGCTGGGGCACCCCTAGGCTTTGGGCTCCCCTAGGCCAAGGCTAGGGCTCCCCTAGCCTTCAGGCTGGGGCACCCCTAGGCTTTGGGCTCCCCTAGGCCAAGGCTAGGGCTCCCCTAGCCTTCAGGCTGGGGCACCCCTAGGCTTTGGGCTCCCCTAGGCCAAGGCTAGGGCTCCCCTAGCCTTCAGGCTGGGGCACCCCTAGGCTTTGGGCTCCCCTAGGCCAAGGCTAGGGCTCCCCTAGCCTTCAGGCTGGGGCACCCCTAGGCTTTGGGCTCCCCTAGGCCAAGGCTAGGGCTCCCCTAGCCTTCAGGCTGGGGCACCCCTAGGCTTTGGGCTCCCCTAGGCCAAGGCTAGGGCTCCCCTAGCCTTCAGGCTGGGGCACCCCTAGGCTTTGGGCTCCCCTAGGCCAAGGCTAGGGCTCCCCTAGCCTTCAGGCTGGGGCACCCCTAGGCTTTGGGCTCCCCTAGGCCAAGGCTAGGGCTCCCCTAGCCTTCAGGCTGGGGCACCCCTAGGCTTTGGGCTCCCCTAGGCCAAGGCTAGGGCTCCCCTAGCCTTCAGGCTGGGGCACCCCTAGGCTTTGGGCTCCCCTAGGCCAAGGCTAGGGCTCCCCTAGCCTTCAGGCTGGGGCACCCCTAGGCTTTGGGCTCCCCTAGGCCAAGGCTAGGGCTCCCCTAGCCTTCAGGCTGGGGCACCCCTAGGCTTTGGGCTCCCCTAGGCCAAGGCTAGGGCTCCCCTAGCCTTCAGGCTGGGGCACCCCTAGGCTTTGGGCTCCCCTAGGCCAAGGCTAGGGCTCCCCTAGCCTTCAGGCTGGGGCACCCCTAGGCTTTGGGCTCCCCTAGGCCAAGGCTAGGGCTCCCCTAGCCTTCAGGCTGGGGCACCCCTAGGCTTTGGGCTCCCCTAGGCCAAGGCTAGGGCTCCCCTAGCCTTCAGGCTGGGGCACCCCTAGGCTTTGGGCTCCCCTAGGCCAAGGCTAGGGCTCCCCTAGCCTTCAGGCTGGGGCACCCCTAGGCTTTGGGCTCCCCTAGGCCAAGGCTAGGGCTCCCCTAGCCTTCAGGCTGGGGCACCCCTAGGCTTTGGGCTCCCCTAGGCCAAGGCTAGGGCTCCCCTAGCCTTCAGGCTGGGGCACCCCTAGGCTTTGGGCTCCCCTAGGCCAAGGCTAGGGCTCCCCTAGCCTTCAGGCTGGGGCACCCCTAGGCTTTGGGCTCCCCTAGGCCAAGGCTAGGGCTCCCCTAGCCTTCAGGCTGGGGCACCCCTAGGCTTTGGGCTCCCCTAGGCCAAGGCTAGGGCTCCCCTAGCCTTCAGGCTGGGGCACCCCTAGGCTTTGGGCTCCCCTAGGCCAAGGCTAGGGCTCCCCTAGCCTTCAGGCTGGGGCACCCCTAGGCTTTGGGCTCCCCTAGGCCAAGGCTAGGGCTCCCCTAGCCTTCAGGCTGGGGCACCCCTAGGCTTTGGGCTCCCCTAGGCCAAGGCTAGGGCTCCCCTAGCCTTCAGGCTGGGGCACCCCTAGGCTTTGGGCTCCCCTAGGCCAAGGCTAGGGCTCCCCTAGCCTTCAGGCTGGGGCACCCCTAGGCTTTGGGCTCCCCTAGGCCAAGGCTAGGGCTCCCCTAGCCTTCAGGCTGGGGCACCCCTAGGCTTTGGGCTCCCCTAGGCCAAGGCTAGGGCTCCCCTAGCCTTCAGGCTGGGGCACCCCTAGGCTTTGGGCTCCCCTAGGCCAAGGCTAGGGCTCCCCTAGCCTTCAGGCTGGGGCACCCCTAGGCTTTGGGCTCCCCTAGGCCAAGGCTAGGGCTCCCCTAGCCTTCAGGCTGGGGCACCCCTAGGCTTTGGGCTCCCCTAGGCCAAGGCTAGGGCTCCCCTAGCCTTCAGGCTGGGGCACCCCTAGGCTTTGGGCTCCCCTAGGCCAAGGCTAGGGCTCCCCTAGCCTTCAGGCTGGGGCACCCCTAGGCTTTGGGCTCCCCTAGGCCAAGGCTAGGGCTCCCCTAGCCTTCAGGCTGGGGCACCCCTAGGCTTTGGGCTCCCCTAGGCCAAGGCTAGGGCTCCCCTAGCCTTCAGGCTGGGGCACCCCTAGGCTTTGGGCTCCCCTAGGCCAAGGCTAGGGCTCCCCTAGCCTTCAGGCTGGGGCACCCCTAGGCTTTGGGCTCCCCTAGGCCAAGGCTAGGGCTCCCCTAGCCTTCAGGCTGGGGCACCCCTAGGCTTTGGGCTCCCCTAGGCCAAGGCTAGGGCTCCCCTAGCCTTCAGGCTGGGGCACCCCTAGGCTTTGGGCTCCCCTAGGCCAAGGCTAGGGCTCCCCTAGCCTTCAGGCTGGGGCACCCCTAGGCTTTGGGCTCCCCTAGGCCAAGGCTAGGGCT
This sequence comes from Tenrec ecaudatus, assembly GCF_050624435.1. Taxonomy (NCBI): domain Eukaryota; kingdom Metazoa; phylum Chordata; class Mammalia; order Afrosoricida; family Tenrecidae; genus Tenrec; species Tenrec ecaudatus. The sequence continues at coordinate 7,797 of NW_027458632.1, read as the reverse complement.
CCCCTAGCCTTCAGGCTGGGGCACCCCTAGGCTTTGGGCTCCCCTAGGCCAAGGCTAGGGCTCCCCTAGCCTTCAGGCTGGGGCACCCCTAGGCTTTGGGCTCCCCTAGGCCAAGGCTAGGGCTCCCCTAGCCTTCAGGCTGGGGCACCCCTAGGCTTTGGGCTCCCCTAGGCCAAGGCTAGGGCTCCCCTAGCCTTCAGGCTGGGGCACCCCTAGGCTTTGGGCTCCCCTAGGCCAAGGCTAGGGCTCCCCTAGCCTTCAGGCTGGGGCACCCCTAGGCTTTGGGCTCCCCTAGGCCAAGGCTAGGGCTCCCCTAGCCTTCAGGCTGGGGCACCCCTAGGCTTTGGGCTCCCCTAGGCCAAGGCTAGGGCTCCCCTAGCCTTCAGGCTGGGGCACCCCTAGGCTTTGGGCTCCCCTAGGCCAAGGCTAGGGCTCCCCTAGCCTTCAGGCTGGGGCACCCCTAGGCTTTGGGCTCCCCTAGGCCAAGGCTAGGGCTCCCCTAGCCTTCAGGCTGGGGCACCCCTAGGCTTTGGGCTCCCCTAGGCCAAGGCTAGGGCTCCCCTAGCCTTCAGGCTGGGGCACCCCTAGGCTTTGGGCTCCCCTAGGCCAAGGCTAGGGCTCCCCTAGCCTTCAGGCTGGGGCACCCCTAGGCTTTGGGCTCCCCTAGGCCAAGGCTAGGGCTCCCCTAGCCTTCAGGCTGGGGCACCCCTAGGCTTTGGGCTCCCCTAGGCCAAGGCTAGGGCTCCCCTAGCCTTCAGGCTGGGGCACCCCTAGGCTTTGGGCTCCCCTAGGCCAAGGCTAGGGCTCCCCTAGCCTTCAGGCTGGGGCACCCCTAGGCTTTGGGCTCCCCTAGGCCAAGGCTAGGGCTCCCCTAGCCTTCAGGCTGGGGCACCCCTAGGCTTTGGGCTCCCCTAGGCCAAGGCTAGGGCTCCCCTAGCCTTCAGGCTGGGGCACCCCTAGGCTTTGGGCTCCCCTAGGCCAAGGCTAGGGCTCCCCTAGCCTTCAGGCTGGGGCACCCCTAGGCTTTGGGCTCCCCTAGGCCAAGGCTAGGGCTCCCCTAGCCTTCAGGCTGGGGCACCCCTAGGCTAGGGCTCCCCTAGGCTAAGGCTAGGGCTCCCCTAGCCTTCAGGCTGGGGCACCCCTAGGCTTTAGGCTAGGGCTCCCCTAGGCTAAGGCTAGGGCTCCCCTAGCCTTCAGGCTGGGGCACCCCTAGGCTTTAGGCTAGGGCTCCCCTAGGCTAAGGCTAGGGCTCCCCTAGCCTTCAGGCTGGGGCACCCCTAGGCTTTAGGCTAGGGCTCCCCTAGGCTAAGGCTAGGGCTCCCCTAGCCTTCAGGCTGGGGCACCCCTAGGCTTTAGGCTAGGGCTCCCCTAGGCTAAGGCTAGGGCTCCCCTAGCCTTCAGGCTGGGGCACCCCTAGGCTTTAGGCTAGGGCTCCCCTAGGCTAAGGCTAGGGCTCCCCTAGCCTTCAGGCTGGGGCACCCCTAGGCTTTGGGCTCCCCTAGGCCAAGGCTAGGGCTCCCCTAGCCTTCAGGCTGGGGCACCCCTAGGCTTTGGGCTCCCCTAGGCCAAGGCTAGGGCTCCCCTAGCCTTCAGGCTGGGGCACCCCTAGGCTTTGGGCTCCCCTAGGCCAAGGCTAGGGCTCCCCTAGCCTTCAGGCTGGGGCACCCCTAGGCTTTGGGCTCCCCTAGGCCAAGGCTAGGGCTCCCCTAGCCTTCAGGCTGGGGCACCCCTAGGCTTTGGGCTCCCCTAGGCCAAGGCTAGGGCTCCCCTAGCCTTCAGGCTGGGGCACCCCTAGGCTTTGGGCTCCCCTAGGCCAAGGCTAGGGCTCCCCTAGCCTTCAGGCTGGGGCACCCCTAGGCTTTGGGCTCCCCTAGGCCAAGGCTAGGGCTCCCCTAGCCTTCAGGCTGGGGCACCCCTAGGCTTTGGGCTCCCCTAGGCCAAGGCTAGGGCTCCCCTAGCCTTCAGGCTGGGGCACCCCTAGGCTTTGGGCTCCCCTAGGCCAAGGCTAGGGCTCCCCTAGCCTTCAGGCTGGGGCACCCCTAGGCTTTGGGCTCCCCTAGGCCAAGGCTAGGGCTCCCCTAGCCTTCAGGCTGGGGCACCCCTAGGCTTTGGGCTCCCCTAGGCCAAGGCTAGGGCTCCCCTAGCCTTCAGGCTGGGGCACCCCTAGGCTTTAGGGCTCCCCTAGGCCAAGGCTAGGGCTCCCCTAGCCTTCAGGCTGGGGCACCCCTAGGCTTTGGGCTCCCCTAGGCCAAGGCTAGGGCTCCCCTAGCCTTCAGGCTGGGGCACCCCTAGGCTTTGGGCTCCCCTAGGCTAAGGCTAGGGCTCCCCTAGCCTTCAGGCTGGGGCACCCCTAATAAGCCTAGGGCTCCCCTAGGCTAAGGCTAGGGCTCCCCTAGCCTTCAGGCTGGGGCACCCCTAGGCTTTAGGCTAGGGCTCCCCTAGGCTAAGGCTAGGGCTCCCCTAGCCTTCAGGCTGGGGCACCCCTAGGCTTTAGGCTAGGGCTCCCCTAGGCTAAGGCTAGGGCTCCCCTAGCCTTCAGGCTGGGGCACCCCTAGGCTTTAGGCTAGGGCTCCCCTAGGCTAAGGCTAGGGCTCCCCTAGCCTTCAGGCTGGGGCACCCCTAGGCTTTAGGCTAGGGCTCCCCTAGGCTAAGGCTAGGGCTCCCCTAGCCTTCAGGCTGGGGCACCCCTAGGCTTTAGGCTAGGGCTCCCCTAGGCTAAGGCTAGGGCTCCCCTAGCCTTCAGGCTGGGGCACCCCTAGGCTTTAGGCTAGGGCTCCCCTAGGCTAAGGCTAGGGCTCCCCTAGCCTTCAGGCTGGGGCACCCCTAGGCTTTAGGCTAGGGCTCCCCTAGGCTAAGGCTAGGGCTCCCCTAGCCTTCAGGCTGGGGCACCCCTAGGCTTTAGGCTAGGGCTCCCCTAGGCTAAGGCTAGGGCTCCCCTAGCCTTCAGGCTGGGGCACCCTAGGCTTTAGGCTAGGGCTCCCCTAGGCTAAGGCTAGGGCTCCCCTAGCCTTCAGGCTGGGGCACCCCTAGGCTTTAGGCTGGGGCTCCCCTAGGCTAAGGCTAGGGCTCCCCTAGCCTTCAGGCTGGGGCACCCCTAGGCTTTAGGCTAGGGCTCCCCTAGGCTAAGGCTAGGGCTCCCCTAGCCTTCAGGCTGGGGCACCCCTAGGCTTTAGGCTGGGGCTCCCCTAGGCTAAGGCTAGGGCTCCCCTAGCCTTCAGGCTGGGGCACCCCTAGGCTTTAGGCTGGGGCTCCCCTAGGCTAAGGCTAGGGCTCCCCTAGCCTTCAGGCTGGGGCACCCCTAGGCTTTAGGCTGGGGCTCCCCTAGGCTAAGGCTAGGGCTCCCCTAGCCTTCAGGCTGGGGCACCCCTAGGCTTTAGGCTGGGGCTCCCCTAGGCTAAGGCTAGGGCTCCCCTAGCCTTCAGGCTGGGGCACCCCTAGGCTTTAGGTGGGGCTCCCCTAGGCTAAGGCTAGGACTCCCCTAGCCTTCAGGCTGGGGCACCCCTAGGCTTTAGGCTGGGGCTCCCCTAGGCTAAGGCTAGGGCTCCCTAGCCTTCAGGCTGGGGCACCCCTAGGCTTTAGGCTGGGGCTCCCCTAGGCTAAGGCTAGGGCTCCCCTAGCCTTCAGGCTGGGGCACCCCTAGGCTTTAGGCTGGGGCTCCCCTAGGCTAAGGCTAGGGCTCCCCTAGCCTTCAGGCTGGGGCACCCCTAGGCTTTAGGCTGGGGCTCCCCTAGGCTAAGGCTAGGGCTCCCCTAGCCTTCAGGCTGGGGCACCCCTAGGCTTTAGGCTGGGGCTCCCCTAGGCTAAGGCTAGGGCTCCCCTAGCCTTCAGGCTGGGGCACCCCTAGGCTTTAGGCTGGGGCTCCCCTAGGCTAAGGCTAGGGCTCCCCTAGCCTTCAGGCTGGGGCACCCCTAGGCTTTAGGCTGGGGCTCCCCTAGGCTAAGGCTAGGGCTCCCCTAGCCTTCAGGCTGGGGCACCCCTAGGCTTTAGGCTGGGGCTCCCCTAGGCTAAGGCTAGGGCTCCCCTAGCCTTCAGGCTGGGGCACCCCTAGGCTTTAGGCTGGGGCTCCCCTAGGCTAAGGCTAGGGCTCCCCTAGCCTTCAGGCTGGGGCACCCCTAGGCTTTAGGCTGGGGCTCCCCTAGGCTAAGGCTAGGGCTCCCCTAGCCTTCAGGCTGGGGCACCCCTAGGCTTCAGGCTGGGGCTCCCCTAGGCTCAGGCTAGGCTCCCCTAGCTTCAGGCTGGGGCACCCCTAGGCTTCAGGCTGGGGCTCCCCTAGGCTCAGGCTAGGGCTCCCCTAGGCTAAGGCTAGGGCTCCCCTAGGCTTCAGGCTGGGGCACCCTAGGCTTCAGGCTAGGGCTCCCCTAGGCTCAGGCTAGGGCTCCCCTAGGCTTCAGGCTGGGGCACCCCTAGGCTTCAGGCTAGGGCTCCCCTAGCCTTCAGGCTAGGGCTCCCCTAGGCTTCAGGCTGGGGCACCCCTAGGCTTCAGGCTAGGGCTCCCCTAGCCTTCAGGCTAGGGCTCCCCTAGGCTTCAGGCTGGGGCACCCCTAGGCTTCAGGCTAGGGCTCCCCTAGCCTTCAGGCTAGGGCTCCCCTAGGCTTCAGGCTGGGGCACCCCTAGGCTTCAGGCTAGGGCTCCCCTAGCCTTCAGGCTAGGGCTCCCCTAGGCTTCAGGCTGGGGCACCCCTAGGCTTCAGGCTAGGGCTCCCCTAGCCTTCAGGCTAGGGCTCCCCTAGGCTTCAGGCTGGGGCACCCCTAGGCTTCAGGCTAGGGCTCCCCTAGCCTTCAGGCTAGGGCTCCCCTAGGCTTCAGGCTGGGGCACCCCTAGGCTTCAGGCTAGGGCTCCCCTAGCCTTCAGGCTAGGGCTCCCCTAGGCTTCAGGCTGGGGCACCCCTAGGCTTCAGGCTAGGGCTCCCCTAGCCTTCAGGCTAGGGCTCCCCTAGGCTTCAGGCTGGGGCACCCCTAGGCTTCAGGCTAGGGCTCCCCTAGCCTTCAGGCTAGGGCTCCCCTAGGCTTCAGGCTGGGGCACCCCTAGGCTTCAGGCTAGGGCTCCCCTAGCCTTCAGGCTAGGGCTCCCCTAGGCTTCAGGCTGGGGCACCCTAGGCTTCAGGCTAGGGCTCCCCTAGCCTTCAGGCTAGGGCTCCCCTAGGCTTCAGGCTGGGGCACCCCTAGGCTTCAGGCTAGGGCTCCCCTAGCCTTCAGGCTAGGGCTCCCCTAGGCTTCAGGCTGGGGCACCCCTAGGCTTCAGGCTAGGGCTCCCCTAGCCTTCAGGCTAGGGCTCCCCTAGGCTTCAGGCTGGGGCACCCCTAGGCTTCAGGCTAGGGCTCCCCTAGCCTTCAGGCTAGGGCTCCCCTAGGCTTCAGGCTGGGGCACCCCTAGGCTTCAGGCTAGGGCTCCCCTAGCCTTCAGGCTAGGGCTCCCCTAGGCTTCAGCCTGGGGCACCCCTAGGCTTCAGGCTAGGGCTCCCCTAGCCTTCAGGCTAGGGCTCCCCTAGGCTTCAGCCTGGGGCACCCCTAGGCTTCAGGCTAGGGCTCCCCTAGCCTTCAGGCTAGGGCTCCCCTAGGCTTCAGGCTGGGGCACCCCTAGGCTTCAGGCTAGGGCTCCCCTAGCCTTCAGGCTAGGGCTCCCCTAGGCTTCAGGCTGGGGCACCCCTAGGCTTCAGGCTAGGGCTCCCCTAGCCTTCAGGCTAGGGCTCCCCTAGGCTTCAGGCTGGGGCACCCCTAGGCTTCAGGCTAGGGCTCCCCTAGCCTTCAGGCTAGGGCTCCCCTAGGCTTCAGGCTGGGCACCCCTAGGCTTCAGGCTAGGGCTCCCCTAGCCTTCAGGCTAGGGCTCCCCTAGGCTTCAGGCTAGGGCACCCTAGGCTTCAGGCTAGGGCTCCCCTAGCCTTCAGGCTAGGGCTCCCCTAGGCTTCAGGCTAGGGCACCCCTAGGCTTCAGGCTAGGGCTCCCCTAGCCTTCAGGCTAGGGCTCCCCTAGGCTTCAGGCTAGGGCACCCCTAGGCTTCAGGCTAGGGCTCCCCTAGCCTTCAGGCTAGGGCTCCCCTAGGCTTCAGGCTAGGGCACCCCTAGGCTTCAGGCTAGGGCTCCCCTAGCCTTCAGGCTAGGGCTCCCCTAGGCTTCAGGCTAGGGCACCCCTAGGCTTCAGGCTAGGGCTCCCCTAGCCTTCAGGCTAGGGCTCCCCTAGGCTTCAGGCTAGGGCACCCCTAGGCTTCAGGCTAGGGCTCCCCTAGCCTTCAGGCTAGGGCTCCCCTAGGCTTCAGGCTAGGGCACCCCTAGGCTTCAGGCTAGGGCTCCCCTAGCCTTCAGGCTAGGGCTCCCCTAGGCTTCAGGCTAGGGCACCCCTAGGCTTCAGGCTAGGGCTCCCCTAGCCTTCAGGCTAGGGCTCCCCTAGGCTTCAGGCTAGGGCACCCCTAGGCTTCAGGCTAGGGCTCCCCTAGCCTTCAGGCTAGGGCTCCCCTAGGCTTCAGGCTAGGGCACCCCTAGGCTTCAGGCTAGGGCTCCCCTAGCCTTCAGGCTAGGGCTCCCCTAGGCTTCAGGCTAGGGCACCCCTAGGCTTCAGGCTAGGGCTCCCCTAGCCTTCAGGCTAGGGCTCCCCTAGGCTTCAGGCTAGGGCACCCTAGGCTTCAGGCTAGGGCTCCCCTAGCCTTCAGGCTAGGGCTCCCCTAGGCTTCAGGCTAGGGCACCCCTAGGCTTCAGGCTAGGGCTCCCCTAGCCTTCAGGCTAGGGCTCCCCTAGGCTTCAGGCTAGGGCACCCCTAGGCTTCAGGCTAGGGCTCCCCTAGCCTTCAGGCTAGGGCTCCCCTAGGCTTCAGGCTAGGGCACCCCTAGGCTTCAGGCTAGGGCTCCCCTAGCCTTCAGGCTAGGGCTCCCCTAGGCTTCAGGCTAGGGCACCCCTAGGCTTCAGGCTAGGGCTCCCCTAGCCTTCAGGCTAGGGCTCCCCTAGGCTTCAGGCTAGGGCACCCCTAGGCTTCAGGCTAGGGCTCCCCTAGCCTTCAGGCTAGGGCTCCCCTAGGCTTCAGGCTAGGGCACCCCTAGGCTTCAGGCTAGGGCTCCCTAGCCTTCAGGCTAGGGCTCCCCTAGGCTTCAGGCTAGGGCACCCTAGGCTTCAGGCTAGGGCTCCCCTAGCCTTCAGGCTAGGGCTCCCTAGGCTTCAGGCTAGGGCACCCCTAGGCTTCAGGCTAGGGCTCCCCTAGCCTTCAGGCTAGGGCTCCCCTAGGCTTCAGGCTAGGGCACCCCTAGGCTTCAGGCTAGGGCTCCCCTAGCCTTCAGGCTAGGGCTCCCCTAGGCTTCAGGCTAGGGCACCCCTAGGCTTCAGGCTAGGGCTCCCCTAGCCTTCAGGCTAGGGCTCCCCTAGGCTTCAGGCTAGGGCACCCCTAGGCTTCAGGCTAGGGCTCCCCTAGCCTTCAGGCTAGGGCATCCCCTAGGCTTCAGGCTAGGGCTCCCCTAGCCTTCAGGCTAGGGCTCCCCTAGCCTTCAGGCTAGGGCACCCCTAGGCTTCAGGCTAGGGCTCCCCTAGCTTCAGGCTAGGGCTCCCCTAGGCCTTCAGGCTAGGGCTCCCCTAGGCTTCAGGCTAGGGCTCCCCTAGCCTTCAGGCTAGGGCTCCCCTAGGCTTCAGGCTAGGGCACCCCTAGGCTTCAGGCTAGGGCTCCCCTAGCCTTCAGGCTAGGGCTCCCCTAGGCTTCAGGCTAGGGCACCCCTAGGCTTCAGGCTAGGGCTCCCCTAGCCTTCAGGCTAGGGCTCCCCTAGGCTTCAGGCTAGGGCACCCCTAGGCTTCAGGCTAGGGCTCCCCTAGCCTTCAGGCTAGGGC